>NC_044505.1:25208093-25215593 GCF_902362185.1 Chanos chanos
ACCATGCGAGCAGAGAGTGGAGGTAATCAGGAGTCGTGGGGTCAGGGCTGAGGGGCGGGGAGGTCACGTAGGCGGCAGCCTTGGCCCAGTTCTTGCTCCAATAATGTGAACCATCAGTGACGAGGCTGGCCGTGATTGGTTCACCAAACACAACAGAGCCTTTGGGAAGAGACACATTGAGAATGTGTATGACTGGAGATGAGATCTGCCAAAGCATTACTCACATTAAAATCTACATGTAAAGCAGAACCCCCCCCCCCCCCCCCCCCCCCCCACACACACACACACCTACCTTTCCTTCGGGCCTGGGTCACAATGTCAGCTGCACTCTTGCTCATCACTTTAGTGATGTAAATAGGACAGTTGACCCTGTTGCCAAGGGTGATGGCACGAAACACAGCCTCTGACTCCAACTGTTAGACAAAAAACTGATAAGATCATTTTGTGATGCTGGTGGATTCTTCTGTGGTTAATGAGTGTTTGGCTGTTTGTGATGCTGGTGGATTCTTCTGTGGTTAATGAGTGTTTGGCTGTTTGTGATGCTGGTGGATTCTTCTGTGTTTAATGAGTGTTTGACTGTGATGCTGGTGGATTGTTCTGTGGTTAATGAGTGTTTGACTGTGATGCTGGTGGATTGTTCTGTGGTTAATGAGAGTTTGACTGTTTGTGATACTGGTGGATTCTTCTGTGGTTAATGAATGTTTGACTGTTTGTGATGCTGGTGGATTCTTCTGTGGTTAATGAGTGTTTGGCTGTTTGTGATGCTGGTGGATTCTTCTGTGGTTAATGAGTGTTTGGCTGTTTGTGATGCTGGTGGATTCTTCTGTGGTTAATGAGTGTTTGGCTGTTTGTGATGCTGGTGGATTCTTCTGTGGTTAATGAGTGTTTGGCTGTTTGTGATGCTGGTGGATTCTTCTGTGTTTAATGAGTGTTTGGCTGTTTGTGATGCTGGTGGATTCTTCTGTGTTTAATGAGTGTTTGGCTGTGATGCTGGTGGATTGTTCTGTAGTTAATGAGTGTTTGACTGTGATGCTGGTGGATTCTTCTGTGGTTAATGAGTGTTTGACTGTTTGTGATACTGGTGGATTCTTCTGTGTTTAATGAGTGTTTGACTGTGATGCTGGTGGATTCTTCTGTGGTTAATGAGTGTTTGACTGTTTGTGATGCTGGTGGATTCTTCTGTGGTTAATGAGTGTTTGGCTGTTTGTGATGCTGGTGGATTCTTCTGTGTTTAATGAGTGTTTGGCTGTGATGCTGGTGGATTGTTCTGTGGTTAATGAGTGTTTGACTGTGATGCTGGTGGATTGTTCTGTGGTTAATGAGAGTTTGACTGTTTGTGATGCTGGTGGATTCTTCTGTGGTTAATGAGTGTTTGGCTGTTTGTGATGCTGGTGGATTCTTCTGTGGTTAATGAGTGTCTGACTGTTTGTGATGCTGGTGGATTCTTCTGTGGTTAATGAGTGTTTGAGTGTTTGTGATGCTGGAGGATTCTTCTGTGGTTAATGAGTGTTTGGCTGTTTGTGATGCTGACGGATTCTTCTGTGGTTAATGAGTGTTTGACTGTGATGCTGGTGGATTCTTCTGTGGTTAATGAGTGTTTGACTGTGATGCTGGTGGATTCTTCTGTGGTTAATGAGTGTTTGGCTGTTTGTGATGCTAGTGGATTCTTCTGTGGTTAAAGCTCTCACCTCCTCAGGTCGACTCAGAGGATGACCCTCTGGTCCTGTGATACCCATACCAAGGATTTTACTCTGCTCCTGAAAGAAAGAGAAAATGACCACATGTTTACTGAGAAAGGGCAAAGGGCAGTCATGGCACTGGCTGAATGTTTGGGATTACACTGACAAAGGGCAGTCATAGCACTGGCTGAATGTTTGGGATTACATTGACAAAGGGCAGTGATGACACTGGCTGAATGTCTGGGATTACACTGACAAAGGGCAGTGATAACACTGGCTGAATGTTTGGGATTACACTGACAAAGGGCAGTGATAACACTGGCTGAATGTTTGGGATTACATTGACAAAGGGCAGTCATGACACTGGCACAGGTTTGGCAGAATAATCTATAATTGCTACCGTGAAACACTCACCTGTGCAACGAGATCTCCATTTTCAGCGTGCACCAAAACCACAGCCCCCATTTCCTTCAGAGCCAAAAAAGCCTCATACAGCTGAAGACAGGGCAGAAAGGCTGTTCAAGGTTTTGTTAATGATACTGGTAAACAGAATGTGTAACACATGTTGAGTTTTCAGCATAATGCTAACCTGAGAGTCAGTCATCTGTAACAAATCCTTGTAGGCCATGTGCACTTGGAATGAATTGACTCCTATAGGAATGAGAGGAACACAATGTAAAGAAAGAAAGAAAGAAAGAAAGAAAGAAAGAAAGAAAGAAAGAGAGAAAGAAAGAAAGAAAGAGAGAGAGAACGGTTGACATATGTCTAGATATGAGAACAGAATGTGATTCACCTTTCTCCTGTACAAGTAGCTCCAGCTCCTCTTTAACCCCATTATGCCACTGAGGGATGTCCACATGGAGAGAGTAGTCACAGCACACCCTCTTGTCTGCCACCTCCTGCCATCTCTCAAACGCCTCCAGCAGGCTGTCCCCCGGCTGGGGAGTCACATGATCAACTGCAGAGAGCAAGGTTCAGAGTCAGGGTGTGGTCAAAAGCTCTAAAACGTTACTAACAAGCACCACAGACTGGTGTTTGGCACTGGCGTCAGAGATGTAGTGCCATTTAACCTGGTGAACGTTAAATCAAAGGTACTTTTGTCTGTTTACTGATGTTTGTGACTAAAATAGCTATGTTGTTCACAGAAGAGTATGGGAAGAATCTGCTTCTTGTGTCTTATTCCTGTTGCTGACATTATCTTTAATTTTCATATCACCTGATTTTGATGGTAGTGTTTTTTCTTTTCTCTAGACTCACTGATCATGGTGGTGCCCCCTGCCACAGCGGCCTTGGTGCCCTGGAAGAAGTCATCCACGGGCACGGTACTCAGGTAAGGCTTCTGAAAGCAGGTGTTGACATCAATTCCCCCAGGGATCACCATGCGACCATTAGCTTCAATCACCCTCACCCCCTCAGGCACGGTCAGGTTCTCCCCCACCTGTCTTCAGTGGATATGCAGGAATACAGAGAGAGTGAGCGACAGACTGAGGACAAAATCAGGATTGACTTAGAGGACTGGGCAGGTTTAAGCTCAACTGTCTCTCAGTAACAGTGTGTGTATGGGTGTAGAGGACTACACCTGACTACACTTGTCTTGCTAAATTTTACTGAATAGAGCATACTGGTCTATAGCCTATAACATGTAAAAAAGTATTATCTGATTGGTATTTAAGTAATATTGTAATATCAACGATACAAAGAAGATCACAAGACATACAGGCCTACACTAAGGTTTTAGACTGAAAGAAGGAGACGTATGTGTGAATGCAACATTAAAGAGCGCTGCAAGACTGCCGATTCGCTTACTTTATCACGCCATTCTCCACGGAAACATCAGCATAGACGGACTGGTCATCATTAATCACCCGACCTCCTCTGATCAACAACTGCTCACTCTAGACAGAGAGAGAGAGAGAGAGAGAGAGAGAGAGAGAGAGAGAGAGAGAAAGGGCATTAGTATACCAAAGTTAAAATATCAAAATTTTTTGTTTCTTGGAGAATGCATAACCTGATAAAATTAAAAATGTTTTTTTGAAGCAGTCTGCTGAAGCTCTGTTGGCTGAACATGGTGGGGTCCTCCAGCCAAGCAAAAGAAACAGTATGTCATCAAAGGACAAAAAAGCTCTCCTGGCTAACAGAACAACAGAAATAACAAAAAAGCTCTCCTGGCTAACAGAACAACAGAAATAACAGTGCCAGACTCCTGGTCCTTTTGAGCTAGCACGTGTGTGGCCATTTATGCTGATTGTTGGCTGACTGGTGTAAAAATGTGTAGTTTAAATTAAAATATTCGTGATGGTATCAATACGACAGTGGATCACAAAGACTGTTGATTAAAAGACAAAGACTTTTATTCGAAAAGAGTGTATTTTACCACACGCCTATTAACAATCCGATAACAAAGACGTCGTTGTGGCTCCGGATGGCCACCGCCCCCCTCACAGTGTTGCGATACAGTCCGTACTGCGACCCTGTTGCATCTCACACTCGACCATATCTGTTAGGACTTGCGCTTTAAAACATGATCTACGCAGACGGGTGACTGGTGCGTCGGAAACCGGACCACCCCATTCCTTTGTCCCATATTCCAGTCGATTAAAAATCGCAGTAGGGCAAATCTCTTCATCACAGCTACAGAGCCCTACCCGTGCCTGGAATGTGCGCTTGGTTTGGTACACTGTGTCTGAAATGGTCACATCCCTGTTGGCTGGTACTCATGCTGAGTGAGGCTGCAGGCACAACCTTCACTTTGTCGGGTCTCTAAAAATGTAGTCTCTGCTCGTTTCAGAGGGAGAATGTATTTGCGGTGACTAGGAGGATTAGGGACCCACTGTGAGTGTCTTACTGTCAGGCCCGTTAACGTCTTACCGTTATGTGCGGGACATTATTTCTTCCCTCATAGCCCGTCCCAGACATCCTCTCCGGCAAGCCGATGACGCCACCAGTCTCACGGGATGAACAGCAACCACTTACCCTTGCTACACTGAATGACCAACTACTGTACGGAATGTCCGCCGCCGTTGTCTGTGCGCAAGATGAGCGCCTGTTCCTGGGCGAATGAGCGTGTGTAACCGTGTTTCGTGTTCCACGGAGGAGCTGGAGCGCCCCCTCACGTGATTTGTGTGGGCAGTAAGAAAATGACACACGAAGCAGCCGATAGTGTGGAATTCTGCAAGGAATGGTTGGGCGAACGGTACAACAAATATGACCAGAGTGAGATTTCGGGGTATAATTAGCATAAATGAAAAGCAGCCAAGATAATCTGTGGGTCGTGATTATCCAACGAACACTGTTGCCACTCTCTGACACATTTTGGACAAATATTATGAAATCATGAATGGAACCAATTTACTTTAAAAACCGAACTTCCGAATCTTAAACGATCTGTATAAATGACTCGCATACCTGCCCGTTATCTTGTGAAGTATGGTTATCTGTCCCAGGCGGCTGCAGTATCCCCGCTCTCGGGCGTCCGTTGTCTTGATCGCCCTGTGAGCTGATTATGGACCCACCGCGATTGTCGCCGGCTTCGTTGGCCGTTTGGCAAAAATATTCTCTATCCAGGATGCGTTCTCTGCTGCCGCTTCTCGGTGTCCGACTCCCCTTCCTCCCTACCGCGTAAGAATCAAAATCAATGGTCTTACTATCAAATGCCCCCTCCACAGAACTGAACATCCCGTAAGATTTCTGCCGTTGGTTCGGTCCCGTTGTAACGGGTCTCGCCAAATAAACTGGGAGCTCGTCCTCCCGGTTCCACTGGCGCCTGCAGTCAGACATTTCCACAGGCGTCAACACCTTTTACAAAATAAATAATGGGGAAACTTGGGCGGCTCCTGAATCAGGTCAGGCGAAGTTTACCGGCGCTGCGTCGGCGAGATCGCTGTGTGATATGTCAACAGGACAACACAGCTGTGCAGGGATGAGCGTGCTTAAGTGATGCAGTGCTCTACTTTCGACAATACAACGGCGATAACGGTAACACGCCCCAGAATCAGCGAATTCTATTTAACTATTCATGCCTTGGCACGCAGACAACTCGGTCCTAAAGTCAAATAAATTCAAATAATATTGTATGTACGTCACATATTAAACACCGGACTCAAAACATTTAAACACAGCAAGATTGTGTTTAACTGTTTGTGAACTCTGCATCTGCACCAGCTGTTTCGTAATGCAGAGGGGATTAAGTTGGGCCAGCCGGCTCTCTAATGCGACAGTTGGCGCACTCCATGCAGCAGTGGGCCGGTTGAACCTCGAGCAGACTGCGTGATGTTGCGTTAATAACTGATTCTGTTGCAGATGCTTTTGTCTATTATATCAGTTGAAAACTGTCAAGGTTAAATGTGATGGGTAAAATGTTTTACGAGTCACCCTGCAATACCACAGCGGTTGCGGTTTCGAATGAACGTGTTGCTTGTTGTGGAGCTGTCTTTCAGCACCACGGTTTGTACACCAAGACCGTCATAAGAAACCGTACGCAATCCAGAGATCGATTTTGTCAAGGCATCAGCAACTGTATTCTTGGTTCAAAGAATGATCATACTCCTACAGCAAATCCTACAAGCTCCCCTGAAATCAAATTTACATACGTAGATGAGCGGTGAGCTATAGGAGACGTGATTACAGAAAAATAGATAGATGGATAGACAGACGGACAGACAGATAGATAGATAGATAGATAGATAGATAGATATGCTACATAAATAGGTATACTACATAAGTGTAGGCTTTATGTGTCCTTTGCTATAAAAGGTGCGTCAGAAGTAGTATTGACTGACCCTGGGGCGGCATTTAACCTTTGAGTTCCAGGCAGATCACGCCCGTTACACTCAAACATTTTTGGAATGAGATCAGATCATCACTGCACTGTGAGGTATGCTGCGAAGCGCAGGGGCTCCTCTCATTCAAAAAAGTACACTATATAAACTTTTGTGAGAGTACTATTATTTAAGTAAGGTAAAAAGCGTTTCGCTGGTAAAAGTCTAGCTTATTAATAAACTTCCAACTCTGTCTATAATGACTTGAAACGCTTGCTATCGATCCCAGTAAAAAACACGTTTACATGTCATGCTGTTCTAGAAGGCAGGATATTCACTTGACATGATCTGCTGGACCAGTTTTTAGCATTGCACTGCTTAATCAAGTCATTTCTCACTTTGCTAGGATCTAGCCGTCTGCCAGCTAAAATTAGTGACACAGATGAAATTTGTCCAGCAAACTCCCAAGAGTGAATACACTCTGAGTGTTCAGGAAAAAATCATCCAACTGTAGCGAATTTGTTTGTGGATTTTTGCAGTGTGTTAAGCATGTGTCGAGAGTACATTTACGTATCTATCTGGGAAAAATCCGTATAAAAGTTTCTATTGTACGAGTCCCCCGTCTCCTCTTTTCTCCCGCTAGCGACCCCCAGCAATGCCGTGCGGCATAAAGCAAAAGCCAATCAGATTCCGAGGCTATTTAAGAGGCTTTACTGTTACCCAATTGCACCACTCATGGGCAGTGACGCTATCTCGGCCACTTGTGTGCTGAGGGAGCGTGTGTTCAGTCTCTCAGGTCAAGCGGTTGACATGGACAGGAGCAAGGACTTTATTTACAATTCATAAATTGTCAGAATCATCAGTTGTATGACGACACAGCCCCTACGGCTCTTCCGTAAACGAGTAAGTCTACATTTTAGCAAACTAAAATCAAAGCATAAAAGAGTTTTAGCGATTCCTTCAGATTTAGAGATAGTGTTACAACTGTGGCAGGCGTAGTTTCGACACCTCAGTTTTCTGTATGCCGCAGACTCTCTTAATTTTTTTTTATAATACCAGAAAGC
>NC_044505.1:25218093-25238093 GCF_902362185.1 Chanos chanos
TGTGTATCTGTCAGGACTATAATTTAAATAAATTACACAAATAAAAATGAAGGATTGAGATATGGATTAAAGTGTAGCAGTATTTGTTATGACCTAGAAACACAGATACAGTGATACTGAAAAGTTTCATTACTCATGTGATAAGAATTTGTGTTTTTTTGTTGCAGGAAAAATGAACACTACTATTAAAGCTTATGGGCTGAAAACCAGACTGTCAGTTATTTACAGAATAAATTAGTGTTAGGCTAAAGAAGTATAGACAAATATTGGAATTCTTGATTGTGTTCTGGAATTCTTGATTGTGTTCTGGAACTCTTGATTGTTTGGTGGAACACCGGAGTGTTCTGGTGTGTAGACTGAATGCTGCAGTGGGTTTTCTCCCTGCTTGATGGAGCGTCCCGTCTGGCCTGGTCATTAGCGTGCGTCTATTTTCGGCTTGTGGGAAGCTGAGCTGGTCCTATTAATACACACGTTCCCACTCATACACATTGACTATACCATATGACCAGCTGCACATATAAACTGAACTGTGATTACATTTCTGTCTGTCTGTCTTACACACACACACACACACACACACGCGCACACACACACACGCGCACACACACACACACACACAAACATGCACATGCATGCGTGCATACATACACGCACACATACATACGCACTCACATACATACAAACTCACACACACACACACACACACACACACATGCATACATACATACACACGCATACATACACACATGCTCACAAACACACACACACACACACACATACATACACACTGGAATTTGAGACTCTTCTAGCCTGGACTTTTGAAAGGGTAAATTTCTGTCTTCCAGCTTCATTCTTCACACATGTTTCATGTTACACACCCACTGGCTTGTCCCAGGGCCAGCGGCTGTCTGACGCTTTGTAAATAAACATGCTACATTAGCTCCATGTTTGCCACACAGCAGCGTGATGGTGTTGAACCTACTTTGAATTTTCCATATTAAAAAAATGTAAAATTTGGTCTTCGTGGGCAGATATAATGCTTGCACCCTGTTTGGTTTTGCAAAGAAATTTTCTCTGTAAGACAGTTCAGTTAAGATTAGAAATAGTTATATGAACATAGTTCAGTTAAGATTAGAAATAGTTACCTGATACTCTACAGGTGCTGTCTCTCTGAGCAGCCAGCTGGCATTCTGGGCAAAAGGGTGATAGGAATGATGGGTAATGTAGGCAGTAGTTTAACATATTCTTGTCATTTCTGTCGTTGCTGTCAGCAGTCCTGTTTAATTAGTGATTCATTCAACAAATTATCAGGTTCGTCTTTGATTATTTCATTTTTTGGGCACCTGTGACTCTGCAGGCATAGAGCTACATTCATCTTTCGACTGTTACTCCTGTTTCCAACACTTTCTTTTTTCCTCTTTTTCCAAGACCTTTTCTGTGTTATGACTTGTGCCTTGGGTTTGTGTAGCTGGGTAAATATTACCTGAAGCTGGCTGAAGAGAGAGAGGCTGAGACGAACAGCCGTCTGGCGGTAGACTGGCTGGTGAAAGCGGCGAAGCAAGGCCGCAGGGACGCCTCACGGCTGCTGCAGCGCTGCTGGATCCAAAAGAAAGGTGAGAGGCATTTTGGAGTGTGGGCTTTACGTGTCCACAACAAAGTTCAATCCGAATGATATTGTCTGGAAGTTAGAGAAAATACATAAGTCTTTAGTCTGGTGTGGAGAGAGTTTGCCTCCCTATCTTCTGTAGGTAAACCGTTCCAGAGGAAGGGAGAGCGGTAGGAAAAGGCTCGGGTGCCAGCGGACTTCTTTTTAACTCTTGGAACGACTAGTAGTCCAGAATCTTGAGAGCGCAGGGTGCGATGGGGGTTATAGGGTGTAATTAAGTCAGACAGGTAGGAAGGCACAAGCCCATGTAAAATTCTATATGTTAATAAGAGGACTGTAGAATCTGCCCTTGCATGAACTGGGAGCCAGTGAAGGGGAAGCCAGGACAGGGCTAATGTGATCAAACTTCCTTGTTCTGGTCAGGATTCTGGCAGCAGCATTCTGGACCAGCTGAAGACTTTTGGTACTAAATGCAGGCAGACCAAAGTAGAGAACATTGCAGTAATCGAGGGGAGACACGACAAATGTGTGAACAATGGCTTTTTTGTCAGCCATACTTAGAAAGGGCCTAATTTTAGCAATATTACGGAGGTGATAAAAGGCAGTTTTAGTGTGTTTTTGATATGAGTGACTAGCGAGAGACTAGAGTTACAAGACTAGAGTCTTCACATATCTCAGTTTTAAATGTTGATTACATTGTTACCACTCACTCATTATCTAAGCCGCTTATCCTAATCAGGGTCGCGGGGGGTGCTGGAGCCTATCCCAGCACTCATAGGGCGAAAGGTGGAGAAACACCCTGGACAGGTCGCCAGTCCATCCCAGGGCAGACACACAGACAAACACACTCACATTCATACCTGGGGGCAATTTAGTGTCTCCAATTCACCTAACCTGCATGTCTTTGGACTTTGGGAGGAAACCGGAGCTCCTAGAGGAAACCCATGCAGACACAGGGGGAACATGCAAACTCCACACAGAGAGGACCCTGGCCGCCCAGGGCCGGGAATCGAACCCGAGACCTTCTTGCTGTGAGGCGACAGCACTACCCACTGCGCCCCACATTGTTACCAGAAATGCACAAATTGCTGATACACAGGTTACCATGAATGAACTGGATACAGTTTAACACTTTAAGAGTAAAAATGGATTCATTCTGTATATGGACTCATCCTGTGAAAATGAATGTAGCGCTGTAGGAAACTTTACATGCCGATCTTTCCCTCCAGGCATCACCCCTGAGAATGAGCAGGATGTCCGGAAGCTGTCCACAGAGAGCAGGTTTGAGCAGGCAGTGCGGCGGGCAGCTATGATGATGTACTGGAAGCTGAATCCGGAGAGGAAGGAAAAGGTGGCCATGTCAGAGATGCTGAGAAATGTGGATCAGGTCAATGCCATACCGGGTACGAGGGCACATCTGTTTAGTACTGCAGAGGCATGTGGACAGCCACACCTCAAAATTAGCATTGACTTCCTTTCTCTCTCTCTCTCCCTCACTTTCTCTCTCTCTCTCTGTGGCTGAGGTTGGGGCGTGTTGCTTAAGTCTTACATCTGTCCTTTGTCTCTGGGATGTTTGTGACACTAAAGCACTCACCACTCCACTCACCACTATCTGCTGTGATGGATCTTCTCCTGCAGGTGGCTGTGCTGCTGGCACCCTGCCCAGTGTGCAGACCCAGAGAAAGGTCCTGGAGAACATGGTGACCAGTGAATGTAAGTGTGTGATGGATGGATGGAAAACATGGTGACCAGTGAGTGTTAGTGTGTGATGGATGGATGGAGAACATGGTGACCAGTGAGTGTTAGTGTGTGATGAATGGAGAACATGGTGACCAGTGAATGTAAATGTGTGGTAGATGGAAGATGGGACTTAGGATCTCTTTCTTTTATATTCACTGTAGACACATGTATGAGTGAATAAGACAGAGCTTACATACTACAGAATGTGAACATGCGAACAATTCAACGTTATCAGTTAAGAATCGCTGAGATGAAAGTGAGCATTGATTAACATATAACATACGGTCATTCTGAACTATGTGTGTAACGCACTGTTACTGCAGTAGTGTTTACTCATGACATGTTTCCACCAGTGACAAGCCCAGACACGATGACTTTAGTGGAATTAGTCGATTGTACTGGCCCTGTGTGTTTCCTTTACAGCAGGTTCCCAGTATGTTGACCTGGATGATTTTGTGGAAATCACAAAGAAATTTGCACAGGGGATTGCTCCGTGCCCACAGAGCAGTAGTTTGGGGGAGGACAGTGAGCAGAGAAGTCCTGATCATGTGACCAGTGCGGATCATGTAAGGCAGACAAGACTTCAACACAGCACAACTGTCCCCATAACACACACTACTGGATATGAATTAGTGATAGATCACTGTTGTAACAAATATGGAGAGATTCTGGATGCAGTGGGCATCAAATAAAGGAGGAGAAAGAGAAGGAATAGAATAGAGGTGTCGGCCAGCGTAGTCATGGCGTCTTCAACCTCTCCCAGTGCTCCACGCAGTGCTGTCAGCCAACTGGAAAACACCATTACAGGAAGAGCGTTTGGTTCACAGGGAAAAGAGCAATGACAGAGTTGTTTACATCCACTGTGTGGAGCTTGACACACAGTCTGGATAAGTGTGTCACAAACATGTGGAGCACAAACAGGTGGAGACAAACATAGAGACAAACACAGAGACAAACACAGGGACAAACATACATCGGAAGAGAAAAATAGAAATGCAAGAGACAAATGAAAAATATAAAAGGCATTATGTTTCAGAGTTATTAATAAAGAGCCTCGATTTATACATTGGTTGTGTATTTTCAAAATAGTTTCAATTTGGTTTGTCAGTTTCCCTCTTAATTTATCTGTGTGATTTGCATGTGGTTTTATTAATCAAGCTATTTTTTTAGTTCAGTAATTAGCTGGTGTTAGGGATGGACATGAATGATGGATTTAATTAATCAAAACAGCACTGAACTCTACTGGAGCCTGTCACACCGCTGATACCATGTGATCAGCTCTCACTGTAACTGACACCAGACTTGACTGAGGTGGCAACACATCACAGCACATCTCAACATTCTTAACAGTCTCAGTGCAGTCGCTGTGTTTGTGTGTTTGTGTGTGTGTGTGTGTGTGTTTGTGTGTCTGGTTAGGGGGGGGAAAGCGATCTGGTCCCTGTGAAAAAGCGTCAGGTGATGAAAAGGAGTTGGGGCATTGGAGGAGGTGGAATGGTCCTGGCTACCAAACGCAGTGGAGCTATGAAAAGAGCTATGGACATCAAGGCTTACTTCCTGGTGAATATTTACTTTCATATTTAAGTCTTAGGTAAAGCATTAATCTGAATAACAACAATTTGGTGCCATTTTTGCACAGGCTGGTAAGTATGTGTGTCAGATTAACGGTACATTACACAATAAGTTTAAGAGCCTTTTCTCATGTTTTCTAAAAGTGCCCTCTCCACATCTTTAGGGCAAAAAATTGACAGAGATACACAGAATAACATAACAGGCATCGAATAGAAAATTTATTCCCAACAATAATTTGACATAAAATGCACCATATGATAACTCCTCCGCTTGAGAGTTCCAAGCCTGCGCTTTCGTGTAGTTCTTACTGCTTGTCACCACAGGCTTCCAGGGCGGGATAATTCCTGCATAATTAAGGTATTCTGCTTAAAATCATTGATGATGATGTTGACTTCATGGAGTTAAATGATAAAGTAAAACTTTGGACTGCTTATTTGCGAAATGAGCACCAATAAAATGTGCTCACAATTAATGTCTTTATTATCTTGATGTGTTGTTCATGTGTCTCAGCTTGCCGTTGTTTTCCTCTTGTAGGATCTGCAGTACCCTGTGCAGGCTGTCTTTGAGATTAAAGAACGCCTCATTGACTGGGCTTCCCGTGCTGGCGTGCTGTGGCTCAGCACCATAATCCCAACACATCACGTCAATGCCCTCATCTTCTTCTTCATCATCTCCAATCTCACCATCGACCTCTTTGCCTTTGTCATCCCCCTGCTCATCTTCTACCTCTCCTTCATCTCCATGATCATCTGTACGCTGCGGGTCTTTCACAGCAGTAAGGGCTGGGAGAACTTCCGGGCCCTGACGGCGCTCCTCACCCGTTTTGAGCCTGGCCTTGACGTGGAGCAAGCAGAGACCAATTTTGGCTGGAATAACCTGGAGCAGTATTTCTACTTCATGATCTCTGTCGTCTTTGTCATCTTTACCTTCCCAGTTGCAGACAAAGGATGGATCCCCTGCTCCGAGCTGTCCACGGTGGCCATCTTTTTTACAGCACTCAGCTATGTGAGTCTGAGTCCCTCCGCAGCGGCCTATGCCCGCCGGGCTCTCATCATTGAAGTGGCCTCGTCCGTCTGCTCCTTGGCCAGCAAGCTGCCCGAGGAAATGACGATGATCAGAATGCTCGGCCATACCTTCGGCACTGTCCCTCTCGGCGACTCTGTGGTTCTCAAGCTCAGCCTGCCTTGCCTCCTCTATGTCTACTTATTCTACTTGTTCTTCAGGTTAGTAGGGAATTAATTTCAGGGTTTCAAGGGTTTAAATGCATCCGGTCTATGTATTACAGATGTCTCTAAACACTGAAATAAATTTTATCACAGATCATTTTTAACAGTTTGTCTGAGTCTGTCCTATGAAATCCATCACACCTTCCTTCATGTCCTTGCCCTGTTTGTTTCCTTAGCATGGCCCGTATGCGAGGTTTCAGAGGCACCTACTGCTTCCTTGTGCCTTATCTGGTTTGCTTCATGTGGTGTGAGTTCTCTGTGGTGCTTCTACAGAATTCTACTCCCATTGGCCTCATCCGCACCTGTGTGGCATACTTCCTGTTTCTGTTTGCCCTCCCTGTCCTGGCTTTGGGCTTGGCTGCCATGCTGCTGATCCAAATGGTCAAGTGGTTCCTGGAGCTGGAACTCACTAAGATGTTGGTGACACTGGCCGTCTGTGCAGTCCCTGTCACTCTTCGTTTGTGGACACGCTTCAGTCTCTCCCTGCTCGATGTCTTTCGTTCGATTACACAGCGTGGCCCCGTCAAGCTCATCCTTATCTGCATCTCTACAGTCGTTCTGTTCTGTGCTATCTATGTGTACAACGCTGAGGGTCTGAAGGTATACAACTCCACGCTGACATGGCAGCAGTACGGCCGGTTATGCGGCCCGCCGGCGTGGCAGGGGCGTGGCATGGCCCAGACGCAGCTGTTCTGTAGTCACCTTGACGGCCACCGGGTCACCTGGACTGGCCGGTTCCGTCACGTGCGAGTGGCTGAGACGGAAAACGGGGCTCAGTCTGTCATCAGTCTTCTGCCTGTGTTCATGGGGGACTGGTTACGATGCCTCTACGGTGAAGCCTACCCCAAGTGTGAGCCACGGAACATTACAACACCCATCACTGCCTCCTCCCCAGTTGACATAGCCACACTCCTTCGTCTCCAGGAAGAGGAAGAACTGTGTCAGATCAAGGTGCTGGCTAAACACAACTGTCATGTCAAGCGCTTTGATAGCTACAGCTTCGAAGTGACGGTTGGAATGCCAGCTGAGGGGTTTACTGCACGTGATGATCCAGCGAGTGACATTGTCCTGAAAGCCAGTCACGAATTCCGCCACGTCCTACTGAACCTGGATCCGGGCAGTATGGTGGAGTTCAGTACCAAACTGGAGGGAAAGCTGGGCTCTAAGCTTCCTGCCTTTGAGCTAAAGGCCATACACTGCCTGGACTGCAGCTCCCCGCTGCTGAAGGGCCGGCAGGTAAAAATTGAGCGGAACTGGAGACAGACCACCCTTCGTGCCATCAAATTTGCCTTTGATTTCTTCTTCTCACCGTTCCTGTCTGCCAACATCAAAGTGTAACCCACCCAGAGGAGGCCAGTGAGGGAAAGGGGTGGGGGAGGAATGAATAGTACTGGGGAGTGGTCTGTTGCAGCTGAAATGCTATAAGGAGGAAGAGTTGTCATGGGGGGGTTGAATCAGGGACAGTTTTCGTTTTATTTTCTGTGATCTCCTGACAGACTTATATCCACATGCCAATAGCAGAT
This sequence comes from Chanos chanos, assembly GCF_902362185.1. Taxonomy (NCBI): domain Eukaryota; kingdom Metazoa; phylum Chordata; class Actinopteri; order Gonorynchiformes; family Chanidae; genus Chanos; species Chanos chanos. The sequence continues at coordinate 25,225,758 of NC_044505.1, forward strand.
AGTTCATTTTCCTCTTGACACATCACTCCTAATATGAAGATTATGTAGCAGTGTGTACTTTGAGCAAAATGTCAGTTAGATTAGTCATTACAGCCAGTATTTTAATGTGATATCACAATAATATTATCCCTTAATATAAACACTACCAGTCTTTTTTTTTAATTGTTTTCCTCAAAAGTCTTAACAAAACTGAAAATTAAATGCATTTATTGCATAATGAAAATGTGCCATTTCAAGTCAGCAAAGAAACACTAAAATTAAAGTGCGACAAATTGCACTTATTTTGGTGTCTTTTGTGAAGGTGACATTAACTCTTACTTGTGTTTAATTTAGCCCTGAATAATGCATGCCAAACTCGGACTGAAATATATATATAAATGAAGTTCTCATTCCGTATCATTGATAAGAGTAGGCAAGTATTGCTCATATAAATGAGAACTTTTAGGTGTTTTGCTTTTTAATGAGGAAGTATACACAATTTTAAGCAAATTATTTTAAGTCGAATATTGAAGTGTGAGTAAGACATTTTTTTCTCATCAAAAGTATCGCTTTGTAATTATGAAATCAGGTTTAGGAGAGCTGCATGTGAATGTCTCTGTCTGATTACATACTATAATATCTGAATATCTTGGACTGTCCTTAGGTCATCATCACAATTGAAATTTCAGGACATTCAGTCCTACCATGGTGTTATGTGTCTGAGATCTAGACAAACTCTGGCCCCCACAGTTCCTCTGGTCTATAGGTTCATTACTCAGATAGTTCCTGTGCTCTATGGGTTCATTACTCAGATAGTTCCTGTGCTCTATGGGTTCATTACTCAGATAGTTCCTGTGCTCCATGGGGTCATTACTCAGATAGTTCCTGTGCTCTATGGGGTTAAAAAAAAGAAAATTGTGTGACGTCTGTGTTGGTGTTGACCTGATATCTTTCTGAGAGATGCCATATTGCACCTGTGGGCTGAATTTTGTCTCAATAACTGAAACCTTTTGGTATGTACGTGACTTGAACGAATCTCCGTATGTAAAACGTGGTCCATACATAGAGTTGTTAACTGTCCACACACATACAAACTACAATTTGTGAATTGGAGCTAAAGGGGTGTTTTGTCAATATTAAAATGTGTCTGTTGTGCCTTATAAAGATCACTCCGTACTGTGGGTTTAATGCTTGTGTGTGAATCTGTTTTTTTACACTCAGCATCTGAACAAAAATAATCTGATTTTCTCCATCCTCTGATGCATTTCACTATGCTAAATGGAAAACATTTTCAGAACAGGAACATCCACACAAGAAGTGCAAATCCACATCTGCTGATTAGATCATATTTCTGTACATTCCTTTATTCAGCTCCTCCGTTTTGTCAATAGTGTCAATACATTACATTTAAGCATCATAGATAAACACATTAATAACACTGGATAATTTTAACATGCTTTTTATGTGTGCCCTGAAAACAAGCCTTTTTCCCTGGATAATTTTGTTGGTTTGTGTGTGTACATGTGTGTACATGTGTGTGTGTGTGTGTGTGTTTGTGTGTACTGTCACTAAACATGTAAGAGGAGAATTGGAGTGATAAAGGCAGAGGGCCTATCGCCATAGCAACTACACATGAGATTGGCATGATGTAGATGAGAGGGTGGGCAAAGCAGCGTGTAACAGATGACCAAAGTATGATGTCATCATCCTGTCATGGGTTTCAACTGAACATAAAGACTGAGAAGTAACAAGATGAAGACAAAAGGACAGAGAGAGAGAGAGAGAGAGAGAGCATATGTGTGTGTGTGTGAGAGAGAGAAAGAGAGAGAGAGAGAGAGAGAGAGAGCATGTCTGCTATAATGGTGTGTTGAGAAAGAGCTGAGAAATGCTGAAAAAGAATGAGATTGGAAAAAGAAAGAAAGGCAAAGAAGGGGGTGTGTACACACACACACATACACACACACACACACACACACACACACACACACACACACACACACATATATATATGTGTGTGTGTGTGTGTGTGTCTGTGTGTGTGTGTGAGTGTGTGTGCACATATATATATAAATATATATATATATATATATATATATATACACACACACACACACACACACACACACACACACATATATATATATGTGTGTATATATATATATATATACGTGCACACACACTCACACACACACACACACACACACAGAGCAACTGATTGATAGTGACACTGTAAAAAGCGTTTTTATAGTCAAAACCGTTGGTTACTATGTGAGTTTCCTAATATAAATATAGTAAATATGCCCGCCATAAAAATGCACTGACTTATGGTGTGTTGGACATGTACTCCCATTCAGCCATGGTCATAACTGCACTCTCCTTATACAGCAGCACCCCCAACACTACACACCAGTTCACCACATTACGAGACAGTCCCTGAAAAAAGACAAAAGAAAAAAGAGGGGAAAAAACTCGAGGTAACAGGAATCCACCCTAGAGAACCAACGTTTCATCTCAGTTTCTGTCAGGACATTTCCTTTAAAACAGACGATCACAAAGCCAGCTCATTAAAAGCTAGAACTTTCCCTCATTGTTTTACAGTGACAGTGTGTCCCCCTCTTTCATTGGACCACGTCTACACGTACCTTTTCAGACATATTAACTCACCGAACTGGCTTAGTACAATAATGACCAAACACTTTGGTCACTATTGTGCAGAATAATATGTTTTAGATGATATAATGCAATCAGTAATAAGAAAAGTGCTAGTGTCTGCTTCACATTAGCAAGAATGTAGCTTCTGTGGGATTGCCTAATACTGGCAGAGGTCATCACTAAACGATTATATGGCTGAGTACGGAACCTCAGATAACATTAATCCCCAAACAGACAAAACATGGATCCTGGAGGTCCAGTCCTTTAAATTAGTTAGAGATAATCTGTGATACCTTCAAACAGAGCTGAAGTGAAATGGTCTTTGTCATATTTGTCACCGCATTCATGGAAACAAACATTGAGGTGAACGATCTGACTAGTGAGAAAAGCAAGTGTTGATATAGTGGCATTGTGGGTAGAGTCAGGAAGCACATGATAGGAAGACTGTGGAGTGCACCCCTGTTTCCATGACAACCAGGCCATGTGTGATCAGTGTCAGTCCTGGCTGGCACCCAGAGGCACCACCCCCACCAGACAAGGATCCAGAGTCTCTGAGGGGGGGCGCAGGGGGGGAGGCAGTAACAGTGCTGACAGTGGGATTGGCTGTGAAACAGAAAGCATGGAGACTGGACTATGTGAGCTGCTCATCAGGTGATATAATCCATTATCTATCCCCCATCGTCTGAGTCTGGAAGAGCACGGCTCTGAATTGGGTACAGCAGCACTGGGCTCACGTGTGCCTGTTTGTAGGTGTGGTATGTTTGTATATGGATGTTATACTGACATGTATGCATTTTTGTATGCTAGAGGTTTTCATACGGCACGTTTGCATATGTGCATATATGTACATGTATGTATGTATGTGTGTTTGAATGTATGTATGTGTGTAATGTAAGGGTTTATCTGTGTTAATGGCCCCACGCGGCCATTAAAAAGCCACCGTCACAGCGGTCGGACATTACTGCGCCTCCGGGTTCACCCGGTCCTGAAAGATGTAGAGATTGTTAGTGGCTGCTATGGCGATGATGTTCTCAGCTGGATGCCAGGCCATGTGGAGGATCTTCTTGGTAAAGTCCAGGCTGTCCACGCCCACGTCGCCGCGTCGCCGGCGCCCCCCGGTGTACACGCGACGCGTACGCAGCACGGCCCGCGGCTTGCTGCTCTCACGCCACGCCTCCAGGGTAACACCCCGCCCCGTCTCACGGTCGAACATTCGAAAGAAGCTGTTGTACGCACCTGTCATTATCACGCTGGGGGGAGGTGGGGGTCATTTGGACGATGGAGAGAAGGATACTGATTTAGCATCACTGCGGCCTTTCGATTTTCATCTGTTCTTTCATAAAGGCAGAATTAGTGGACAGAGTTGGATACTCACCTGTCTGAACTGTTCCAAACACACTCAAACTTATCAAAGATGCAATCGTTTTCATAGAGAGAGCACAGCTTACTCCTCAGGTACTCATGCACCTGCAGAGCAAAGAGAGATTTATCCACCACACTAACGGACAGAATGAAAGTGAGGGTTACGAAAACAAGGTACAGAATAATGAAAGTAAAAAAACAAGGATAGAATAATGAAACTGTGTCTGAAATTACCTTTAAAACCTTCAAAAGAATTACATTTCATCTGGTAGGTTTTAAGATTACTTTGAATTTTTGAGAATTTAAGCCAGACTTATGAAGCGGATCATTCTTAGCTGTTGAGGTAAATGTGTGTATTGCATGATGAATTACTTAATTTGTTCAGAGATTTTTGGTGCTTTGTTTTTGGCTTGTCAGACAGCTGAATGTGAACATGCTAACCTGGTAGGTTTCCACAGGACCTTTCTCCATGTTTAAGTCCCAAACCTTGACTGTGAGATAGTCGCGAGTGAGCAGGTATCGCCCGCTGTGGCTAAACTTCACGTCCGACACAGAGGAAATGATCTCGGAGAAGAAGGACTTGCCCCCTGGATCCTCTGGCTCCTCAAAGACTTGGCAAGAGAGCACTCAGTTAGTCCCAGACAACACCATACACTTCTCAGCACACACACTTTTAAGGTGACAGTGGAACATGTCTGATTTTTAGTGACTGGTTTTTGGAAAGGTTTAGCCATCAGGACGCAGGGGTGAAGGATTTCAAACCAAACACTGTTCACATGTATTCACATGACAGCTTTCAGCAATCACTGTTCAACAATTCAAATTGCATATCATGTGGTGTTTGCTGCACTGAGGAGAGTGATTAAGCCGCTGTATGAGGTCAGCTACTGGGGATCTCCTCTCCGGAATATTCTCCATAACCCCATGAGTGTGAACTACAGTACTGAATGGCAGCACCTGGCAAACACGCAGGGAAACATGCCAAACACAGGGTGGCTGTCATGTGGGGTGTGTACTGACTTTTGGAGTGTTTGTCACAGAGGGCAGAGGCTCTCATGTCACACAGGCGGAGGGTGCCTTTGCTGCTGCTGTAGACAAACAGGTGGCAGTGCTGTGGGTGAAACTCAGCCGCCGTGATGACCTCCGTCAGATCCTCCATGTTAGCCGGCTTTATGTCCACGATGTCTTAGGGCACCACGAGTCAAGAGAAATATAAACATGGAATAACGAAAATGACCCAGGATGGGGTGTGTTAAACATAGTGAATTCCCATTTTATTAAAAGCATTCAGCTATGTTTTAGCTGCTGTTTGCATGCATAAAACCAATAACATGGTCCATTATTGTTTGACAACATGTACCTTAGTAATGCATTACTAAGTCTGGCTTTGAATACACAGCTCATTTGTGTGCCAATGCTGTGAACAAGTGCAGATGTAAATGTAGAAAATAAGGCATTATCTATAGATATATTTCACTCTATCAGACTCTAAGGGGAAAAAGGTATTCTACATAATTTCAATGATTTCTGTTAGTATTTATAGTGAATGACTGAATCTGAAATGCACACACACGCACACACACACACACACGCGCACACACATAGACACACAGACACACACACACACACACGCACACACGCATGCACGCACGCACGCACGCACGCGCACACACACACGCACACACACACATAGACACACAGACACACACACACACACACGCACGCACGCACACATGCATGCACGCACACACGCATGCACGCACGCACGCACGTACGCACGCACACACATGCGTGAGCCATGCCCTGTGAGCTCTGAAAAAGGAGTGTTTCCACGGTGAATTATTTAAATGTTTCCATAGATGGGTCTCTTCATTTCTAGGTCAGCATTCTGCTTAATGGATACTACCCGTGTAGAACAAGTGTACTGTGTATAGTCCTGGTAACAAAAAGACACAATGAAGCTTATAGATTTACAAATGTGTGTAATAGGTCTGGCCTAAATGTGAAACTATGCATCTACATGACTCTGTATATGTGTGTGTGTGTGTGTGTGTGTTTATCTGTAATAAAGGATACTGAAGCTGCAGTGGGTACTGGCCACTTGCTTGTGTATTTGTGTGTGTGTGTGTGTGTGTGTGTGTGTGTGTGTGTGTGTGAGTGTGTGTGTTCGTGCGTGTGTGTGTTTATCTGTAATTAAGGATACTGAAGCTGCGGTCAGTAATGGCCAGATGCCACATGTTTATCCGGAGGTCGTCGGCTGACAGGTACGTCTCCCCGTCACTGTTCACTGAGATGGAGTTGATGTGGTAGGTGTGACCATTGGCAAAGATACGCCTGGGTCTGACCTCCACCATCAGGTCAGTGGGTTTCAGCACTGGCACCTGTGAAACAGTGAATACATATGATAATTTACAACCTTCTCTTCTCATCCAGTCACACCACCCGTCTGCTGTGTCTCACACCACCCGTCTGCTGTGTCTCACACAGTCACACCACCCGTCTGCTGTGTTTCACACAGTCACACCACCCGTCTGCTGTGTCTCACACAACCCGTCTGCTGTGTCTCACACAGTCACACCACCCGTCTGCTGTCTCACACAGTCACACCACCCGTCTGCTGTGTCTCACACAGTCACACCACCCGTCTGCTGTGTCTCACACAGTCACACCACCCGTCTGCTGTGTCTCACACCACCCGTCTGCTGTGTCTCACACAGTCACACCACCCGTCTGCTGTGTCTCACACAACCCGTCTGCTGTGTCTCACACAGTCACACCACCCGTCTGCTGTCTCACACAGTCACACCACCCGTCTGCTGTGTCTCACACAGTCACACCACCCGTCTGCTGTGTCTCACACCACCCGTCTGCTGTGTCTTACACCACCCGTCTGCTGTGTCTCACACAGTCACACCACCCGTCTGCTGTGTCTCACACCACCCGTCTGCTGTGTCTCACACAGTCACACCACCCGTCTGCTGTCTCACACAGTCACACCACCCGTCTGCTGTGTCTCACACCACCCGTCTTCTGTGTCTCACACAGTCACACCACCCGTCTGCTGTGTCTCACACAGTCACACCACCCGTCTGCTGTGTCTCACACAGTCACACCACCCGTCTGCTGTGTCTCACACAGTCACACCACCCGTCTGCTGTGTTTCACACAGTCACACCACCCGTCTGCTGTCTCACACAGTCACACCACCCGTCTGCTGTGTTTCACACAGTCACACCACCCGTCTGCTGTGTTTCACACAGTCACACCACCCGTCTGCTGTGTCTCGCTGTCAGTTGGCCTATTAGACAACATCCAAATCCACTGGTTCATTAAGCACAGTTACTTAAATGCCAGCCCTCATCAGTAATCCATAGTTCTTTAATATGAGTATTTTCTAATTCAGCGAACACCTCATAGACAAACAAATGAAATGGCTTCCTGTGGCGAGGAAGGCAGTGTAATGCAGTGATGTTATGATGTAATGACATGAGTGAAGTGTTCACCTGCAGTGATGATAATGATGTAATGACATGAGTGAAGTGTTTACCTGCAGTGATGATAATGATGTAATGACATGAGTGAAGTGTTCACCTGCAGTGATGATAATGATGTAATGACATGAGTGAAGTGTTTACCTGCAGTGATGATAATGATGTAATGACATGAGTGAAGTGTTCACCTGCAGTGATGATAATGATGTAATGACATGAGTGAAGTGTTCACCTGCAGTGATTATAATGATGTAATGACATGAGTGAAGTGTTCACCTGCAGTGATGATAATGATGTAATGACATGAGTGAAGTGTTCACCTGCAGTGATGATAATGATGTAATGACATGAGTGAAGTGTTTACCTGCAGTGATGATAATGATGTAATGACATGAGTGAAGTGTTCACCTGCAGTGATGATAATGATGTAATGACATGAGTGAAGTGTTCACCTGCAGTGATGATAATGATGTAATGACATGAGTGAAGTGTTTACCTGCAGTGATGATAATGATGTAATGACATGAGTGAAGTGTTTACCTGCAGTGATGATAATGATGTAATGACATGAGTGAAGTGTTTACCTGCAGTGATGTGACTGTGGAGATGTCCTTCAGCCGGCCCTCCTCATCTTTCAGGTTGTAACCCTCTGGTCTCTTGTCCCGCTCACTGACCTTCCAGAGTTTTATGGTCTTATCTGTTAGAATGAGATCACATTACACATCTTAATACCCCTAAACCAGTACCTGTTTTTCATGTACTGTATGTGTTTGCAGGTGGGTGTTTTTCATGTATCGTATACGTATGCAGGTGGGTGTTTTCCATGTATCGTATGTGTATGCAGGTGGGTGTTTTTCATGTATCGCAGGTGCTGTTGTAGAGATTCTGCCCAGTTTGAAAATCTGCAGTAGATTAGTATTAGTAATATTAGTAGATTAATATTGATCTTGTGTTGAAGTAGCGACTGGGAGAACTGGGAGCTACACACGGGTCGGCCTGGTCTTTTATGTCATATAATAATTTCTTTCTTCAGAATGTTCTCTGCAATCTCAGGAATCGTGTGATTAAGTAGCTTCCCAGCCCCCTCCTTGCCAAACCACCAGTCATTAGTTAATGGTGTAGCTCAGCAGCTAGCAGGACTTCACAGGTAAAAACTGGCAAAACCTCAGTGAACCCGCCCCTGAGTTTGACTAATGACGCTGTCAGGATTAGCACAGGGGGTGATGCAGCTGTCAAATGCTTTGTTCTTTTGTAAAGATGTTTGCAACTGCGGTGTACAAACATAAGAAATTTTAATAAACTCATATTTACAGTACATTTACGTTTACCAGTTCTGCTCACAGGTTAATGATTGCAGTAATGGTTGGTGGACAGGAGGAAGTGGACCGTGACTGTGTGTGTGAGTGTTTAGTGAGAGTGGAGACTGAGCGTTGGTGGACAGGAGGAAGTGGACCGTGACTGTGTGTGTGAGTGTTTAGTGAGAGTGGAGACTGAGCGTTGGTGGACAGAGGGAAGTGGACAGTGACTGTGTGTGTGAGTGTTTAGTGAGAGTGGAGACTGAGCATTGGTGGACAGAGGGAAGTGGACAGTGACTGTGTGTGTGAGTGTTTAGTGAGAGTGGAGACTGAGCGTTGGTGGAAAGGGGGAAGTGGACAGTGACTGTGTGTGTGTGAGTGTTTAGTGAGAGTGGAGACTGAGCGTTGGTGGAAAGGGGGAAGTGGACAGTGACTGTGTGTGTGAGTGTTTAGTGAGAGTGGAGACTGAGCGTTGGTGGACAGAGGGAAGTGGACAGTGACTGTGTGTGTGAGTGTTTAGTGAGAGTGGAGACTGAGCATTGGTGGACAGAGGGAAGTGGACAGTGACTGTGTGTGTGAGTGTTTAGTGAGAGTGGAGACTGAGCGTTGGTGGAAAGGGGGAAGTGGACAGTGACTGTGTGTGTGTGAGTGTTTAGTGAGAGTGGAGACTGAGCGTTGGTGGAAAGGGGGAAGTGGACAGTGACTGTGTGTGTGAGTGTTTAGTGAGAGTGGAGACTGAGCGTTGGTGGAAAGGGGGAAGTGGACAGTGACTGTGTGTGTGAGTGTTTAGTGAGAGTGGAGACTGAGCGTTGGTGGAAAGGGGGAAGTGGACAGTGACTGTGTGTGTGTGAGTGTTTAGTGAGAGTGGAGACTGAGCGTTGGTGGACAGAGGGAAGTGGACAGTGACTGTGTGTGTGAGTGTTTAGTGAGAGTGGAGACTGAGCGTTGGTGGAAAGGGGGAAGTGGACAGTGACTGTGTGTGTGAGTGTTTAGTGAGAGTGGAGACTGAGCGTTGGTGGAAAGGGGGAAGTGGGCCATGACTGTGTGTGTGAGTGTTTAGTGAGAGTGGAGACTGAGCATTGGTGGACAGGGGGAAGTGGACAGTGACTGTGTGTGTGAGTGTTTAGTGAGAGTGGAGACTAAGCGTTGGTGGAAAGGGGGAAGTGGACAGTGACTGTGTGTGTGTGAGTGGTTAGTGAGAGTGGAGACTGAGCGTTGGTGGAAAGGGGGAAGTGGACAGTGACTGTGTGTGTGAGTGTTTAGTGAGAGTGGAGACTGAGCGTTGGTGGAAAGGGGGAAGTGGGCCATGACTGTGTGTGTGAGTGTTTAGTGAGAGTGGAGACTGAGCGTTGGTGGACAGAGGGAAGTGGACAGTGACTGTGTGTGTGTGAGTGTTTAGTGAGAGTGGAGACTGAGCGTTGGTGGACAGAGGGAAGTGGACAGTGACTGTGTGTGTGAGTGTTTAGTGAGAGTGGAGACTGAGCGTTGGTGGAAAGGGGGAAGTGGACAGTGACTGTGTGTGTGAGTGTTTAGTGAGAGTGGAGACTGAGCGTTGGTGGAAAGGGGGAAGTGGACAGTGACTGTGTGTGTGAGTGTTTAGTGAGAGTGGAGACTGAGCGTTGGTGGACAGGGGGAAGTGGACAGTGACTGTGTGTGTGAGTGTTTAGTGAGAGTGGAGACTGAGCATTGGTGGACAGGGGGAAGTGGGCCGTGACTGTGTGTGTGAGTGGTTAGTGAGAGTGGAGACTGAGCATTGGTGGACAGGGGGAAGTGGACAGTGACTGTGTGTGTGAGTGTTTAGTGAGAGTGGAGACTGAGCGTTGGTGGAAAGGGGGAAGTGGACAGTGACTGTGTGTGTGTGAGTGTTTAGTGAGAGTGGAGACTGAGCGTTGGTGGACAGAGGGAAGTGGACAGTGACTGTGTGTGTGAGTGTTTAGTGAGAGTGGAGACTGAGCATTGGTGGACAGAGGGAAGTGGACAGTGACTGTGTGTGTGAGTGTTTAGTGAGAGTGGAGACTGAGCGTTGGTGGAAAGGGGGAAGTGGGCCATGACTGTGTGTGTGAGTGGTTAGTGAGAGTGGAGACTGAGCGTTGGTGGACAGAGGGAAGTGGACAGTGACTGTGTGTGTGTGAGTGTTTAGTGAGAGTGGAGACTGAGCGTTGGTGGACAGGGGGAAGTGGACAGTGACTGTGTGTGTGTGAGTGTTTAGTGAGAGTGGAGACTAAGCGTTGGTGGAAAGGGGGAAGTGGACAGTGACTGTGTGTGTGTGAGTGGTTAGTGAGAGTGGAGACTGAGCGTTGGTGGAAAGGGGGAAGTGGACCGTGACTGTGTGTGTGAGTGTTTAGTGAGAGTGGCGACTGAGCATTGGTGGACAGAGGGAAGTGGACAGTGACTGTGTGTGTGAGTGTTTAGTGAGAGTGGAGACTGACCGTTGGTGGATAGAGGGAAGTGGACCGTGACTGTGTGTGTGAGTGTTTAGTGAGAGTGGAGACTGACCGTTGGTGGACAGAGGGAAGTGGACAGTGACTGTGTGTGTGAGTGTTTAGTGAGAGTGGAGACTGAGCATTGGTGGACAGAGGGAAGTGGACAGTGACTGTGTGTGTGAGTGTTTAGTGAGAGTGGAGACTGAGCGTTGGTGGACAGAGGGAAGTGGACAGTGACTGTGTGTGTGTGAGTGTTTAGTGAGAGTGGAGACTGAGCATTGGTGGACAGGGGGAAGTGGACAGTGACTGTGTGTGTGAGTGTTTAGTGAGAGTGGAGACTGACCGTTGGTGGACAGAGGGAAGTGGACCGTGACTGTGTGTGTGAGTGTTTAGTGAGAGTGGAGACTGAGCGTTGGTGGACAGAGGGAAGTGGACAGTGACTGTGTGTGTGAGTGTTTAGTGAGAGTGGAGACTGAGCGTTGGTGGAAAGGGGGAAGTGGACAGTGACTGTGTGTGTGAGTGTTTAGTGAGAGTGGAGACTGAGCGTTGGTGGAAAGGGGGAAGTGGGCCATGACTGTGTGTGTGAGTGTTTAGTGAGAGTGGAGACTGAGCGTTGGTGGACAGGAGGAAGTGGGCCGTGACTGTGTGTGTGAGTGTTTAGTGAGAGTGGAGACTGAGCGTTGGTGGACAGAGGGAAGTGGACAGTGACTGTGTGTGTGAGTGTTTAGTGAGAGTGGAGACTGAGCGTTGGTGGAAAGGGGGAAGTGGACAGTGACTGTGTGTGTGAGTGTTTAGTGAGAGTGGAGACTGAGCGTTGGTGGACAGGAGGAAGTGGGCCGTGACTGTGTGTGTGAGTGTTTAGTGAGAGTGGAGACTAAGCGTTGGTGGAAAGGGGGAAGTGGACAGTGACTGTGTGTGTGAGTGTTTAGTGAGAGTGGAGACTGAGCGTTGGTGGACAGAGGGAAGTGGACAGTGACTGTGTGTGTGAGTGTTTAGTGAGAGTGGAGACTGAGCGTTGGTGGAAAGGGGGAAGTGGACCGTGACTGTGTGTGTGAGTGTTTAGTGAGAGTGGAGACTGAGCATTGGTGGACAGGAGGAAGTGGACAGTGACTGTGTGTGTGAGTGTTTAGTGAG
>NC_044505.1:25243093-25445593 GCF_902362185.1 Chanos chanos
GAGGTAGGCCCTCCACTGAGAGAGCGCGTGAGTGTGCTTGAATGCCTGCGTGCGTCCCCGTGAGTGAAAGATTATGTTCGTCGCGTTGCAGTCGTTCCTGTCTCTCTGACTGTGGCGACGGCAGACGCTCTCTGGGTGCGGTAGTCCTTGAAGGAGAACGGGGAAGGCTGAAAGGAGCGTGCAGATGAGACACTGAATTCTCCCTGACGGCGTTCGTGTGTATCTGCCAGCGTTCTGCTGCAGAGTGACGAAGAAACCATATGTGTGTGTGTGTGTGTGTGAGAGAGACAGAGAGAGAGGGAGGGAAAGAGAGAGAAAAAGAATGATGAAAAAGAGGGGGAGGGAGAGAAAGAGGGAGAGAGAGGATGCTGCCAGCTAGTCTTTCTTCGCTGCTGCTGAGCATCTGCGCAGCATCACTGTATCAGCAGCCTCCTCTCTGACCAGCCAATCAGGATACAGCTCTTACTGCCAGCTCCTCCTACTGCAGGTGATAAGAGGAATGAGCATGGAGAGGAAGCGGAAAAGAGAGATGTCTGTGTGTGTGTGTAAGTGTGTGTGTGTGTGAGCGTGTGTGTGTGTGTGTGTGTGTGTGTGAGCGTGTGAGTGTGTGTGTGTGCGTGTGTGTGTGTGTGGAGCAGGGGTGGGGGAGAGCTGAGGAAAGACACCAAGGGGAGAGAGGACATCAAGGGACCAGACTGGAGATGAGAATAAATAAAATCCATTTTTCAGTGTAGTGATGTCAGTGCTGATGCTGTTATTGTTGTTTTTATGCCTTACGCCGAGCATTGGCATCAGACATGTAAGTGTGATCTCACTGCAGTAATAAAAGCAGTATTGAATATCGAGTAACCACATGTTCACTATGAGGACGAGAACAGGACTACAGCTGCTATCCAGCTATGTACCTCAGACAGCTGCAGGGAGAGTAACCAAAGATAGAGACTAACTACATACTCCAACCAAAGAAAATAATCTTATTATTACTATTATTGTTCTTATTAATATGATTATTTTATCTTATTTCTTCTAGTGTGATAAAATCAGGTTAAACCATTCAGTCAGTTTAAACTGGTAAACCAGATTGTGCAGAATGGTAGTCTGAGGGTATTCATGGCTCAACATGGCTGCTTGCACCTCACTGTGGCCAAAGACAGTATTACATGTGCTGTGTGTGGCTTTTCATCAGAAGAATGTTGAGTTGAGTTGAATTTTGAACAACAACAACAACAACAACAACAACACTAATAATACTAATACTGATACTAATAATAAATCCACAAGAGACAAATTCCATCGTGGCGGCTGGTGTGAAATAACCAGCCAGGGCAGGAAGGACTCTTGATCCCTGATTGGCTGCCTGCCTACTGATGGTGTCCCGATAAATACACCTCTTGGCGTTAAGAATAAAAGGCATATTCCTCTCATAACGGAATATAATAATAATATTATTATATTATATTATAATATTATAACAATATATCTCACAATATGTGTGTGTGCAATCACTGAAACCTAACTTAACTTAACAATAATATAACATAATGGAAACCAGATCAGAATCATGGTGCATCGCTGGTCGCAAGGAGCGCATCCCCCAGAAGGCGACCAGACTGGGGTCGAAAAGTGTAATTATGTAATGGCGTACATAATTACAGTAATTATGTAATATCAGCCATGGCAGGATGGACTCCCTCCTCTAAACCTGACTTTACTGTTATATACCTGACATATATCAGCCATGGCAGGATGGACTCCCTCCTCTAAACCTGACTTTACTGTTATATACCTGACATATATCAGCCATGGCAGGATGGACTCCCTCCTCTAAACCTGACTTTACTGTTATATACCTGACATATATCAGCCATGGCAGGATGGACTCCCTCTTCTGAATCTTGGAAATTTGGGAGACAACAGTGTTGCTCTTAAACAATTTAACATCGTTGCACGAGACTTTGTTTCAGTGGGGGTTTCAGCCCAGTTTTCAGTAAAACTACTTCACATTTCATGCTTTTTTTGTCAGAGGTGCCGACTCTGTGTTAACGTGTCCTCATGTCCTTTGTGATGTCTGTGTCAACGTGTCCTCATCTCCTCTGTGTTGTCTGTGTCAATGTGTCCTCATCTCCTCTGTGTTGTCTGTGTCAATGTGTCCTCATCTCCTCTGTGTTGTCTGTGTTAACATGTCCTCATGTCCTCTGTGCTGTCTGTGTCAATGTGTCCTCATCTCCTCTGTGATGTCTGTGTCAACGTGTCCTCATCTCCTCTGTGTTGTCTGTGTTAACATGTCCTCATGTCCTTTGTGTTGTCTGTGTCAACGTGTCCTCATCTCCTCTGTGTTGTTTGTGTCAATGTGTCCTCATCTCCTCTGTGTTGTCTGTGTTAACATGTCCTCATGTCCTTTGTGTTGTCTGTGTCAACGTGTCCTCATGTCCTCTGTGTTGTCTGTGTCAATGTGTCCTCATCTCCTCTGTGTTGTCTGTGTTAACGTGTCCTCATCTCCTCTGTGTTGTCTGTGTTAACGTGTCCTCATGTCCTCTGTGCTGTCTGTGTCAATGTGTCCTCATGTCCTCTGTGATGTCTGTGTCAACGTGTCCTCATCTCCTCTGTGATGTCTGTGTCAACGTGTCCTCATCTCCTCTGTGTTGTCTGTGTCAATGTGTCCTCATCTCCTCTGTGTTGTCTGTGTTAACATGTCCTCATGTCCTTTGTGTTGTCTGTGTCAACGTGTCCTCATCTCCTCTGTGTTGTCTGTGTCAATGTGTCCTCATCTCCTCTGTGTTGTCTGTGTTAACGTGTCCTCATGTCCTCTGTGCTGTCTGTGTCAATGTGTCCTCATGTCCTCTGTGTTGTCTGTGTCAACGTGTCCTCATCTCCTCTGTGTTGTCTGTGTTAACGTGTCCTCATGTTCTTTGTGTTGTCTGTGTCAATGTGTCCTCATCTCCTCTGTGTTGTCTGTGTCAATGTGTCCTCATCTCCTCTGTGTTGTCTGTGTTAACATGTCCTCATGTCCTTTGTGTTGTCTGTGTCAACGTGTCCTCATGTCCTCTGTGTTGTCTGTGTCAATGTGTCCTCATCTCCTCTGTGTTGTCTGTGTTAACGTGTTCTCATCTCCTCTGTGTTGTCTGTGTTAACGTGTCCTCATCTCCTCTGTGTTGTCTGTGTTAACGTGTCCTCATGTCCTCTGTGCTGTCTGTGTCAATGTGTCCTCATCTCCTCTGTGATGTCTGTGTCAACGTGTCCTCATCTCCTCTGTGATGTCTGTGTCAACGTGTCCTCATCTCCTCTGTGTTGTCTGTGTCAATGTGTCCTCATCTCCTCTGTGTTGTCTGTGTCAACGTGTCCTCATCTCCTCTGTGTTGTCTGTGTTAACATGTCCTCATGTCCTTTGTGTTGTCTGTGTCAACGTGTCCTCATGTCCTCTGTGTTGTCTGTGTCAATGTGTCCTCATCTCCTCTGTGTTGTCTGTGTTAACGTGTTCTCATGTCCTCTGTGTTGTCTGTGTTAACGTGTCCTCATGTCCTTTGTGTTGTCTGTGTCAATGTGTCCTCATCTCCTCTGTGTTGTCTGTGTCAATGTGTCCTCATCTCCTCTGTGTTGTCTGTGTTAACGTGTTCTCATGTCCTCTCTGTTGTCTGTGTTAACGTGTCCTCATGTCCTTTGTGTTGTCTGTGTCCATGTGTCCTCATCTCCTCTGTGTTGTCTGTGTCAATGTGTCCTCATCTCCTCTGTGTTGTCTGTGTTAACGTGTTCTCATGTCCTCTGTGTTGTCTGTGTTAACGTGTCCTCATGTCCTTTGTGTTGTCTGTGTCAATGTGTCCTCATCTCCTCTGTGTTGTCTGTGTCAATGTGTCCTCATCTCCTCTGTGTTGTCTGTGTTAACGTGTTCTCATGTCCTCTGTGTTGTCTGTGTTAACGTGTTCTCATGTCCTCTGTGTTGTCTGTGTTAACGTGTCCTCATGTTCTTTGTGTTGTCTGTGTCAATGTGTCCTCATCTCCTCTGTGTTGTCTGTGTCAACGTGTCCTCATCTCCTCTGTGTTGTCTGTGTTAACGTGTCCTCATCTCCTCTGTGTTGTCTGTGTTAACGTGTCCTCATGTCCTCTGTGCTGTCTGTGTCAATGTGTCCTCATCTCCTCTGTGATGTCTGTGTCAACGTGTCCTCATCTCCTCTGTGATGTCTGTGTCAACGTGTCCTCATCTCCTCTGTGTTGTCTGTGTCAATGTGTCCTCATCTCCTCTGTGTTGTCTGTGTTAACATGTCCTCATGTCCTTTGTGTTGTCTGTGTCAACGTGTCCTCATCTCCTCTGTGTTGTCTGTGTCAATGTGTCCTCATCTCCTCTGTGTTGTCTGTGTCAATGTGTCCTCATCTCCTCTGTGTTGTCTGTGTTAACGTGTCCTCATGTCCTTTGTGTTGTCTGTGTCAACGTGTCCTCATGTCCTCTGTGTTGTCTGTGTCAATGTGTCCTCATCTCCTCTGTGTTGTCTGTGTTAACGTGTTCTCATGTCCTCTGTGTTGTCTGTGTTAACGTGTCCTCATGTCCTTTGTGTTGTCTGTGTCAATGTGTCCTCATCTCCTCTGTGTTGTCTGTGTCAATGTGTCCTCATCTCCTCTGTGTTGTCTGTGTTAACGTGTTCTCATGTCCTCTCTGTTGTCTGTGTTAACGTGTCCTCATGTCCTTTGTGTTGTCTGTGTCAATGTGTCCTCATCTCCTCTGTGTTGTCTGTGTCAATGTGTCCTCATCTCCTCTGTGTTGTCTGTGTTAACGTGTCCTCATGTCCTTTGTGTTGTCTGTGTCAATGTGTCCTCATCTCCTCTGTGTTGTCTGTGTCAATGTGTCCTCATCTCCTCTGTGTTGTCTGTGTTAACGTGTTCTCATGTCCTCTGTGTTGTCTGTGTTAACGTGTTCTCATGTCCTCTGTGTTGTCTGTGTTAACGTGTCCTCATGTTCTTTGTGTCCTCTGTGTGAATGTGTCCTCATGTCCTCAGTCATGTCTGTGTTCAGCACTGGCCACTCAGAGACACTGGCAACCTGTAAATCAGCGTCATTTAATAGTGAATGTTACAGTTTTTCTCCATTGCTTAAACACAAAAACTGGTTCCTGTAGCATACCCATACCCTTATGTCAAAAACACACACATTTCCCATAACCGTAAACACTATTCACCTGTTTACACGCATGTTTCAATATTCAAAACTCTTTCTGCAAAACTCACACAAAAGTGGTCGAATCATTCAGCAAACACATGCTCTCAATATAGTTAACTCATATAATTAAGTCATCACAACCGGAACTCAAAGAGCACATCTTTCCCCAGGTGAAAGCACTAAGCCTCAAAATTGTCAACACACTAAATCAGAACGGCAGGGTCACTACATAGTTTTTTGACTTCTGTAAAGAATCCCCCTCCCCCGCACACTAGGGGTTGCACGAGTACAT
The DNA here is from genome assembly GCF_902362185.1 of Chanos chanos. Lineage (NCBI taxonomy): Eukaryota > Metazoa > Chordata > Actinopteri > Gonorynchiformes > Chanidae > Chanos > Chanos chanos. Next base: position 25,248,532 of record NC_044505.1, read on the forward strand.
AATTTTACAACTCGAGTACTCCTTAAAAGACTATGCAACTATGATGCAGTTGGTCCCAGCGCATGGGGCAAAGCATAAAATCAAGGATATGTTATGAAATAACACTTGCGCTTACCTTACGGAATGGTGAAGTATGGATGGTACCGACAATATTTTAACGTTATTGTTACCAGCATTCTACTGTAGCCCAAGACAGAAAGCTCAGACAACAAAACGTGTTGTGCACACTGTAGTGGGCTGAACCCAGGTAAATTTGAAAACGCATCATTATTTCTCCGTTAAATGTTCGTATTGTGTTTAGATATAGCGGCTGGTTTTTGCCTCATCATCATTAGTAAGCTTAACCGACTTAAAAATTAAATTAGTCATATTTGCTTGCATCCAACTTTTAACAACATTAATTTGTTCAGCCGCGTTAGTAGCCCAGTCTATTACATGACAGAGTCATATCCTTAAGAAATCCGTCCACAATTCACAAATGTTACACATTTATTTCATCACAACGACAGCTGGGAAAGAGAATTTGCACCGTGAAATACAACAATAAAGCAAACAAACATTCGATTCCCCCTTTCGTGCTGTCGTCATCGTTCCTCTTGTTTACCAAGGGCTCTAACTGGAAACTGAGGGCGTGCGAGATCACATGATTAGCGAGTACTTGACGATAATGTAGACACTCGAGAATTGATGTAACTACTCGAGTGCTCGAGAACTCTGTACAACCCCTACCGTACCTCACTGTGGCCTTGCTCACTGGGGGTTTCGGCACTGATCTAAAGCTGCTTTGAGAAAAGTTCAGTTGCAAAAAGCACCGTACAAATAAACTTGATATGAGCTTGAATTGGTTTCATAATTCAGAAATGACCACCTCCTACGCTCTTCACACCAAACTCTACATGAAAAGAAACAAAGAATAGCACTAAAAAACTGAAAGCATGTGGGCAGCAGCAGTCCCATGGGTGAAAAGAGGTCCTTAAAGACAGAGACCAGAGGAGAGTGGCCAAGGCAGACACAAACCTCCCAACACACATCACATCAGTCCTTAGCAGGGACGGGCTATGGGCAAAAACATGGGTTCCACTCCTATCGCCAATAGACACATAAATACAAGACTGTATTTGAAAAGTAGACAGACTCAGGTTATACACTGCAGTGTTGTGCTGATAGGTTCTTTTCTTTTTGGTTGTTGTTGCACATCAGACAATTGCACCCGACTCCCAGTCAAGTGGATGAAAGTGGGAAAGTTCAGTGGAACATAGGAAACAAAAGGAACAAAACTTAACCTGTTTTTACCACTACACTGCTGAGACATCCGGGAGAAGCTCAGAGTAGAGCCGCTGCCCCTGTGCGTTGAAAGAAGCCAGTTGAGGTGGTCTGGGCATCTAGTCAGGATGCCCCCTGTGGAGGCGGTCTGGGTGCGACCAACTGGGAGGAGACCCCGGGGCAGACCCAGGACATGCTGGGAGGATTATATATCTTGGGTGGCCCGGGAACGCCTTGGGATCCCCCAGCAGGAGCTGGGGGATGTGGCCAGGGAGAGGAATGTCTGGGCTGCCCTCAGCCTGCTACCACTGCGACCCCATTCCTAATTCCCTAACATTGTAGACCATGAAAATTAATCTGTTTTACATAACACATAACACGCCAAATAGATTTTTAACTCAAGTTTTCACACAGGTCACCAACTTAAGACCAGAAAACTTTTTTCTGCCAACTTCAGAAACTGGCTCCCTTGATTTTTTGCATGTGCTCACAACTTCACATGCTTTAAAACATCAACAAATCTTTAGCAAATCCAGCCTAAATTTAACACACACACACACACACACATACACACACACACGCACGTACACTGTAGTCCATGATCTGAGAGGATTTCTTCAGGAATTCCACAATGTCTAAAAATCTGTTGAAACAGTATATCTTCCGACTAAAAAAGGTACTTTCGCACCTTGTCAGCCAATGTGGTCCACCAGTACCTACCAGGGAGCAACTGAATGGTATAGGATGCTCAGAAGCCACAGAAGAATGAACCCAAGTAACTGATCTGTCACTCATTCAGGTACATGTGGCAGGGACTCACAGAGGCAGGGACTCACAGAGGCAGGGACTCATGTGGCAGGGACTCACAGAGGCAGGGACTCACAGAGGCAGGGACTCATGTGGCAGGGACTCACAGAGTTGTCACATTTCCTCCTACAAATATGAAATCATTTGTGTCACGGTGCAGGAAGGACAAGGACAGCGATATCATCTGTCCACGCAGGATCCACATCAAATTGTTGATACAGTGCATCTTCCTTGCTGTTCTTTGAACCACCTGGGCGATATGAAATTACAAAGTTGAAATGAGAAAAGAATAATGTCCACCAGGCTTGATGAGCATTTAACCTCTTGGCAGATTTAATGTATTCCAAGTATACAATAGATGGCACCTGGGGCCGCTTTAACCAATGATGCCATTCATCCAAAGCTAGTTTGATGGCCCAAAGCTGACTCTATCCCACATCATAATTCCTCTCTGCTAGTGATAGCTTCCTGGAAAAGAATGCACACGGGAAAAGTTTAAGGGGTGACCCATGTTTTTTGTGATAATGTGAGAAGGAAACTGCCATAGTGATGAAACATCAGATAAAACAACGTAAAAATTTTCCAAGTTGTTGCTGTCTATCACCATGTTTAACCCTCTATAATCGGTGGAGGGTTGTTCTGCCTTCAGGTTTGATTAATTAGTGCCTGCTCCTGGACCTTTTACTTTTCTTCAAGGCTTTGAACGAGTTCAGGGAACAAAAACGAAAACAAGAAACAATCGATATTTCGCTAGGAACAAAAATGAAACCAGAAACCGGAGGGTTGCCGGTTCGATTCCCAGAACCAATATCCACGGCTGTGTGCCCTTGAGCAAGGCACTTCACCCCAATGCTCCCCTGGTGCAAGGAATGCTGCCCACTGCTCCTGCGTCTGGTGTGTGTGTGTTCACTACCGGTATGTTGGATGGGTTAAATGTACCATGTAAAGAGAACTAATGTTGGAAATAGCTTGCTAGCTCCAGTTAGGCTATACATAATGTGCCCTGCATAGCCTATTAGCAAGCTTGTTAAGTGTGCCATTAAAATGACATAGTTTCTTATGACCAGAAGGCCACAGTGGATTTCGGCGCTAGGACAGATTGGACTACAGCACTCCTAGTTAGTGATGTGATGCATTTTTGTAATGTTTTGCGACATGAGTGATAAAGACTGTAGAGTAAAATATCTATCAATAGACATTTTTGTACCGTCCAAAAGATACATACTGTCATGTCACACAGCCCTACAGGGAACGATAATTTTAAGGTGGAACGCAAAATACTGGAAACGTTAAAATACCGATTCTGCTGGGAACAAACCAACTGAAAAAAAAAAACAACTCTGGTTTGGAGCCCAGCTTTTGTTTTAGTTTGACATGCACTTTGACCCAGAACAGGAAGTCGGACATTTTAGTTTTCAATATGCATTTTTGTTGAATGGTCTCAATAACCATCTGCTGCATTCCTTCCTCTTCTTTATGCCTCTGAAAGCATTGTCTGTAAGTATTGGTTTAGTGCAGACCATAGAACAATATCTGGATAGTATTTTGTGAAGTATATTTTATAAAGCCACATTTCTGTACATTTGCAAATTGTCAGCTTAACCACCTACCATTGTCTACTGTCCCTGAATTATAAGATATCCTGTAAGAGGTATCTGCAATATGTTAATATGTCATTATCATTTATTGTCCTTACTGATAATTATGGTTATATATCATAGAGTTAGAGAAGCTTTGAAGTTTGTAAGTAGGTTCTAGGTCTGTATTTCTGTACTCTAGCATTAGCGTATTCAGTAGCTGCTATACTGCACAGCTGAAGCATTATACCACAGATGCACAGTAGCTATGTGGATTTTATACTGCAGCATATAATTTGATCATGCATCTTGCTTATTGTATTCTTTTGTTTAAGTTTTTTAGTTTCAGTCCTATTCATATTCCGTATGATGGTGCCACCCAATAAAACACCAGGAGCTTGGGCTCTATATCCTGACTCCCGTATTCATTTGAATGGAGTTGGCTTACTGCTGAATTGTGTACCTATGCACACACACAAGGAGTAGCAGTATAGTTGGAGACCACCATCCTTCTTCTGTACAAAGAAGAATCATGCAGATGGTGAAGAGGGAGAGGGTTAGACAAAACCTTGACTCAAATCCTTTCACTCCTCCATTGCTTTGGTCTCTTCCATAGACAACGAGTAATTGTCAATTGCATAGTCATAATCACAATGAAGTGGAAGATGTGCTTTCACTTTGCTGAATACTTCAAATAAGTCAACTGTTGGTATTTCAGACTTGCCAATAGAGGTGCTCTTGATAGTAACTGAGACCACAGGTAGCCGGAGACACGACATTTGACATGAACTTGGACCATAGTGGTGTTATGTTGCTGCAGCCACGGTAAACCAAGAATAATTTTGTACACGGATATGGAGCTGATGAGCACCCGAAGAGACTCTCAGTGTGCTGTTCCCACGGTAATGGTTCTGGCATGAATGATAACTCCTGCCTTTGCTGTTTTACCACGGGCCGCATGGATTCTGAGTGGAGCAGGAAGAGGCTGGACTGGGATGTTCAGTGCCAAGAGATCATCAATGAAATTCCAAGGTGAACCAGAATCTACAGGGGGTGAGAGAACAGGGAAACAGTCAGCACAGAGGACAGCAATAGGAACTAAAATGATTTATTAGTAAGTATATTACAGGACACCCTCTCCACAGTTCAAACATAAACCCAGTTGTCGACGGTGGTCTCGTTCTGCAGCAGAGATATGCATGACGCCAATCTACACTGGTTCTAGATCAGAGTTGGTGGTTGGAATGGAAGTAGTTCCACGCCAATGGGGAAATCAACAGCATTTGCATAGTAAATTATTGATTGTAATGGCCGTCTTGATGAGAGCATTAAGGGCGAGCTTGTTGTCTCTAGAGGAATGCTCTGTTTTTACATCTTACAGAATATAGTGCACAGCACCGGCTCATCCTGAACAACTGAAGCAGTGACCATTCAGAAATGTCCAGCGTAATCGACTGCCATCTCATCACCCTGATGATCAAAAAGTGCCTTAAGTAAATAAAATGACCATAAGACCGTATCTCCTCCCCTCCTCTCTCCTGCATGGCTGTAGCGGAGCAAAGGCTTGGGACACAGAGACTGACACTTGGTGACCTCATCTGGTTGTTTGGATTCTTCGCACCCAGTCTGGTGGGTTCCTGTCAGTTCTTGCTGAGTAGACGGCTTTGTACCGTGGGCATATTTTCTACGGTTGGGGCAGCTGTGGCTGTGGTGTAGAAGGTCAATGATTGCTCGCTGCATCCATGGTGTGGGGAAGTCTTCTGTCACAAAAGGATGGGGAGGCTGGATACATATGTGTATTTACCAGAGACAGTGCTCAGGTGTGAACAGGCAGTGGTCCAGTTACCAGTGCCCAGAGTACAGTACAGTAGGCTTAATCCTCGTCACAAAAACAGGCAGAGGTCAAACAACGACACAAAACAGAGTGTCATAGGCTAGGCAAAAAATGGGGTAAACAAACAAGAGGTATGTACACAGGAAATCAGTAACAAGACAAACGGAACAGTGGATTGTAAGACTTTGCTAAGATACAATGGCAAACAGGGAATATAAATGCAGAGACAATGAGACAATGTGAGTAATGTGAGTAATTATCAACAAACAAGTCCAGTGAAGTAATAATCAGTAATCTAGTGAAGATGAGCAGTGATAGGTTGGTCAAACACAGGGTGATGACACAAGCATGACAAGGTGTGACGAAAAAGGGCTTCCTGTAATAATAGATAGTAAAGATGGAGTGACGACCTACAGCAGGGCAGAGCGAAAGCAAACAGTGGAATGAGTGAAACTTACCTTACCAGAAAAAGAAATTATTAAAGTATTCTACAAACTACCTAATCTTCCTATCTAAACCTTATTGTGAAAGCTGCACCGACAGGGATCAGTGGCACGCTAAGTGACATCACTTCTGCACCACACTCAGAGATTGCAGGCTCTCAGTTGAAGTTACAACCACAACAAAAGCACATGGCCAACCGAAACAACAACTGCTGCAAATGAAGTAACGAAATAACAGCTAAGGAGGCACCGTTGGTGACTCCAAGGAGCAGGAAAGGAGAAAGGAGAGAGAAATCTGATTAATTTCTGTGATATTATTCTCCCACAGCCTTGAACTGACCTGGCTCCCACACTGAGTCCCATAGGCTAGGTAGTCCAGGCGAAGGGTTTTTGCCAGCCACCCGGAGGCCCTGGGTTCAATACCCCATTGGACTCTTGGAGATCTAAAGCATTGTCTACACTCAACAGGAGACAACCACCACTCCTCAGAAGCAGAAAAATACACACCATGTTGAGCACCCTGAGTGGCAGCCTGACCAACAGAGCACCTCTCACAAGCATTTTCTGCACAGTCTCAGAAATAAAGCGCCCCTCTGAGGGTTAAAACTTATTGTCGGTCTCTTGTCCCCTTATTCTCCCTCTACACTTATCTAACAAAAAGAGAAAAAAAACCTCACCATCCTGCCACGACAAGAAATATACAAAAATTACATCACATTTTTGGGACCCATTTTACAGCAAACTGCCACAAAACAAAAAAAGAACAACAAAAACCTCCACGGATTTCAAGGAAGGCTCTGTCCTAGTGGTCTTTTTAAAGGGTGTGCTCTTGTTAAGGGCTGTGCTGAAGGTGCGATTCATCATTGTCATGGGACAGGCTTTGACAACTTTAGTAACACCACCTGCAGAGAGGAGAGAACATGAAAAACCAAGGGGCCAGGGCTTGTAACACCCCTTTCCTTACGACATTAAATAATCTCTACATAGTTTCAAACCACAAAAATCAAAAAGACTGTTGACATAAAATAAGAGGTATGAAAGAGCCAAGACACTCACTTGTAACACCGGGGTATGAATGTGTGAGTGTGTTTGTCTGTGTGTCTGCCCTGCAATGGACTGGTGACCTGTCTAGGGTGCTTCCCTGCCTTTCACCTTATGAGTGCCTGGATAGGCTCCAGCAACCCTAATTAGGATAAGCGGCTTAGATAGTGAGAGTGAGTTAGCATCTCTAACTTCAATGCACATTATGCTGTTGCATGCACTGACTGTTTGTTATGTCTGAATGCTGTCTACTATCATTGCTGTATCATTATTATACTCTCACTGTTTACTGTTAGTGTCTTAATGTGGTTATATTGTCTTTATAGGAAGTCTTTTTATTATCAAAATCCACAGAAAAATGGAAGTAAGAATTTCATTTTAGTCTGTACATGTGACAATATAGAGGTCTAACCTGTGATCCAGACTCTGATTTTAATGAAGTGCACTCTGACTTAGTCCTGTGTCAATGCAATGTCCTGCAACCTCCTTCATTCCACACATATCCTTTTTTTTCATTTGTGTTTACTAATGTATGTCATAGTGAGAGACAAGTAACTGAGTTACTTAAAGACAAATAAGAACTCCAAAATGAGAAAAGGAAAAGCTAAGACATGGGAAATGTTTATGTGTGACTGAAGAAAAAAGAATAAAGTAGTTAGCTGAAATTGCCAATTCCTCAAAACTCTCAAACGATCCTCTAAGTCAAATGGGGATAAAGCCTGGTCAGTCTATCCATATGAGAAACGAGACTCTCCCCCTCTAGTGGTGACAGTGGGCAAGTCACCTAGCTCTGTATGCTATAAGTTCTGACCATAAGTTATAAAACAGTATAAAATAAAGTAAAAAGTAACTAAAGCAAGTAGTATGGATCACATGAAGAAAGCGTGTGTGACCTGTTCCTACAGTTTTTAACTATGGTTTTATGCTTTATGGTCTCTTTTGACCAGACCACACCTTCTCAACTGCGAGATCGGTCTGCTCTTCAGTCTGTTCTTATTGACCACTCAAAGGACATTTGATAATGTCAAATTCAGCCGACCTTTGGGCTTTCTACAAAATCTGGGCTTGCCTCCTTGCATAATCCTCACATCTACAATGAGCAAACAGCGCTTCTGTGAACCCTGCTCAGAATTAGTGACAATTATAAACTAAAAAAAGGGGTTCAACAGAGTTGCATATCATGCCTTATACTATTTAAACCGTACGCTGGACTAATCTTGGGCAACACCCTCAAAGAGTGGCTCAGATGGAGTGTAGACTGGGCGTGGACTAACAGCCATTGCTGTGCTGGTGATGTGTCACTCATGGCAAACAGTGAAAATGAGCTTAGGGCCTTGGTCAATGCAACAGAGCAGAACAACTTCAAGTTTGGTTTAAAACTCGGTGTATCCATAACATAAGTAAGGGTGCTCAGCCAGCATGTATGCTGATGCATGCAAGTTACATGACTTACTAGTTTGTTATCTAGACCGGGGCATGACAATATCAGCTGATGAAATTTGTTAAGGAACATGCCTAAAGCCACAGAACAATGACTAATTGAAGCACTACTGTGGTCCAGCACTGCCTAATCATTAGAGTCATGGACCCTTAAAGAATCACACAAGAAAAAGCTGGAGACTTTTGAAATGTGGACGTTGTGCAAATCGCTGCACATTCTCCCAAAACCAATGAATGTTTGTTTATTAAGCAAAGCCAAGACACAGCAAACTGGAAGTGTATTGCTAAAAGCCTCTTACGTCAGCACAAATGTCTGTGAGATGAATCTCAGTCACAAATGAAAGAGAAATCTGCACCAGTGGTTATGAGTCATTTGTTTGAAATGGAGACTCACCATTTTCATCTGTGGGAACAAGACTCGTTTAGTCCCTTATCTCAATCCCAGAAGAGGGAAAACTCACTTCAATGCCATGCCACAGAAGCATAACTGACTCAAATTACAATGATCACTCTGATGCAAAAGAGCATGTCTGAAACAGCAGCCTGAATGAGGCCTCAGCATGTCCGTGAACATTCATTACGAAATTATAGCATTGTGTAAAAGCAGGCTGATCAGTCTGTCTGCGTGTGAATAGTGTGTTTGTGTGTGAATGTGTCTTTATTAAAGCTGGATTATTCCATCAGTCCAGATCAGGCATTTTCGGGAATGCTGTTTACCCACAGTTTATATAAAGCGGTGATATTTTTTAAATTCCAGTGTATGCTTGTAGAATCCCTGTCCCACAAAAGCTGTTTACAATCAATCATTTTAATTATTCCAGATAAATTTCTCACAAGAAGGCGAGTGCTTCCCGAATGAGACATTATGTGTTTGGGAAAGCTTTGTGGCATTTCTAACAGGGCAGAAAAAGTGTTGAGCCTAAAGGAGCCTGGAGGGAGCAAACAGGTTTGGCTGGAGCATGAAGTTTGCATGTGAATCAAGTCCATTCAAAGCCCTAGCTGAAGCATGGCTGTCTGAAAGGCTGAATAAACCTGTGTTTTTTCCCTCGTGAATAAACCTGTGTTTTTTCCCTCGTGAATAAACCTGTGCTTTCTCTTTGCGCCTGTTTTTAGCAGAGGATGATGAAATTTTGCATGTTTGCACTGACCGCAATAGAGAAGAATGCTGGTTACAATCTTTCCCGCAATTAATTTTTCACATACAAAAAGCATCTCCACTGAAATACTGACTCTCTTCTGAAAGGGCTACTAAAGATTCAGTGGAGGAATACTGTATCATCGCCCCAGATTTCCACAGTGATCTGGAACAAACCCTCTATATTACACAACAGACATTAAGGTCAAATACAGGCCAAAATGGTGAATGAATATTCCATGAAATCACTCAATAATTATTCATGTCCCATGACTTACAGTAGGGTAACTTAAAATGACTTAAAAAACAAATCATGAATTATGTCAATTTCTTTTGACAGAAATGATTTATAGAGTATGAGTTGATATTCCCATATCATGACATCAATTCAGGCTTTCCCCGATTTCAGGATCGTGCAGTGTCACGTTTGACTCACCTCCAGCCAGTAGCTTTAAAAGAGCAGAAGTCCCACACTGTGTGACATTATCGCCTGTGAGTGAGGACAACACACTGCAAACACAGCTCTCTGAGACAGCAGTGTAGTTTCAGCACAAGAACTACTGGAAACACCTTCACTGAACAGACCTTTTATAAACAATTAGCTTCAGCTGTGCTGGTTTAACATCACTGGGTTTTTTTTCTCTGGGTTTGGTCACTTCACTCTGAAATCAGGATGAACTTCTGCACTTCTCTTATCGTATTTGTGGCAGTTCTGAGTATTGCCGAGGGTAAGTTTATATTTAATACCTAGGTTTCACCGGTGAGAGGTTAAATATAGTTTGAAAGGCATTTAACAGTATAATTCTGCTCTACAAGATTACTGATGTTCTGAGTCATGTGGAAATGAACAGAGTTTCAGGAACATTTCTTTGGAAAGCGTGTAACTAAATGCAGAATTTTTTTTTGGTCTCTAAGTTCTCTCCAGTCAAATATCCACTACTGCACTTATACTTGCACTTCTCATACTTTCATCCATATTGCAGAGATCACAAAATCCTCCATAGCATCATTCTTAAAAACTGACTGTGATTTTCAACTGTCCACAGGAATGAGTTTGAGGGGCGTAGGAGCTGACCCTCGCTGTCGCTGCATTGAGACTGAGAGCAGGTTTATGGGCAAACTCATTAAGAAAGTGGAGCTGTTCCCTCCAAACCCACACTGTAAAGACACAGAGATCATGTGAGTCCTACTGTTTCCCTGTCTCTCTGCTTCATAGTCACAGTCAGTCATAAGCTCATTACTGTTCAGCTGTTCCCAGAGTAATAAGGAAAAGGGAAATGACTTGTTTAATCTTTAATAGAGTGGTAGATTTACATGAAACTATCCAACTGCATTTCATTGGCTTTGTACCTGTACTCTGCACAATGACAATAAAGTTGAATCTAATCTAATCTTATCTAATGTCCTACAGGCAATAGCAAAGTCTTAGTACACAAGTGTTTTGTACTGAGATATGCTGTTCTAACTCGTCTTTCTCTCTTAACATCCTGCAGTGCCACTCTGAAACACAGCGATGACAAGGTTTGTCTGGACACCAATGCCCCCTGGGTGAAGAAGGTCATTGCTAAGATCCTTGCCAAGTAAGTAGTGACCACATGTACCGTGTTCACTATGTTAGGAGACACAGATTAAAAAGAAAGTGCTATGGTGTAATGACAGTCTGTGGACCTGATTAACTGATGTGTAGCACTGATGGACAACAAGCTGATGTTTACAACAGTCACTTGTAATCTGCATCATCATGATTTAATGAAGGGATGGGGTGGTGATGGGGGTGTGTTTTTGGGGGGAAAGTTGGGATGGGGTGGTGATGGGGTGTGTTTTTGGGGGAATGAAGGGATGGGGTGGTGATGGGGGGGTGTGTTTTTGGGGGGAAAGTTGGGATGGGGTGGTGATGGGGGTGTGTTTTTGGGGGGAAAGTTGGGGTGGGGTGGTGATGGGGGTGTGTTTTTGGGGGGAAAGTTGGGATGGGGTGGTGATGGGGTGTGTTTTTGGGGGAATGAAGGGATGGGGTGGTGATGGGGGGGGTGTGTTTTTGGGGGGAAAACAGGGATGGGGTGGTGATGGGGGTGTGTTTTTGGGGGGAAAGTTGGGATGGAGTGGTGATGGGGGGGTGTGTTTGGGGGAATGAAGGGATGGGGTGGTGATGGGGGGTGTGTTTTTGGGGGAATGAAGGGATAGGGTGGTGATGGGGGTGTGTTTTTGGGGGAATGAAGGGATGGGGTGGTGATGGGGGTGTGTTTTTGGGGGGAAAGTTGGGATGGGGTGGTGATGGGGGGTGTGTTTTTGGGGGAATGAAGGGATAGGGTGGTGATGGGGGGTGTGTTTTTGGGGGAATGAAGGGATAGGGTGGTGAGGGGGGGTGGGGATGTGGAGAGAATTTCATGCCTGTGCAGCTCTCTATTACTCAGTGTCTCCTTCTTTTCAGAGCACCGTCAGACTACAGAGAGTGTCGTGAATTAATCGTCTTAATAGACTTAACACTTACTTCATTTTCAATCTATGGTGTAAAATAATTTATGGTGTGAATTCACAATGTATATACAGAGCTGCTGCTACAAACTGTCATTTATGGCTGACACACCTGCTGTCATATCTGAGTCTTCTCAGTCTTTAATTGTTCACTGAGTCAAATATTTCAATATTCACTTCTCTGTCTACACACAAACTATTTAAATGGTTACAGCACAATTGAAATGAATATTTTTTTACTTGTTTTGTAGCAAGAAGCCTTGAATCCAGGCATAACTGCCAAAAAGACTAAAACTGGAGACATTGCAGCCTGGAAAACACCATTACAGGGGGAGAGAGAGATGGGTGGAGATGAGAGGAGTAGAAAGAATGTGATAATAAATTAGTACAGCACACGCATACACACACACACACTCACACACACGCACACACACACACACACACACACATGTGCATACACACTTTATATATTTAGGTGTAAACACACTGAAGTATATTGAGTGTACAAATCTGTAATGAGCAAAGCGACTCATTCTAAGTCATCCTCTGGACAGTGGAAGTAGTCGTCTTATGGTGCCAAACATTACATTATGTGCCCCGTGGCAGACAGTGGAAGTAGTAGTCTTATGGTGCCAAACATTACATTATGTGCCCTGTGGCAGACAGTAAGGACTGTAAACAGGAGGGTTTGAAGAACAGTAGCCATTATAAAGCACTAATCTCAGCTGAAGAAGACATGGTTTGGATTAACTGGGAGCGATGTATGGAATTACGCCAGGGGAGAAGATAAGAGTGTGAAGCACTCTTCAGTCTGCTCCTTTAAGGGGCCGCTACTGAAGCTGAAAGTAGGGTCAAAAAGTGCCCAGCAAACTGCTTTGGTTTCATTGATTAAAAGTATTCAGTTACTTTATTATGAGATAATATCTGTTTCTGTTGCTATGTTAACATAAATACATCCTTCTCTGTCACTAGCAAGTGTTTACACATTGTTTGTTATGTCACTGAAAACATGCACTACTTTTTTATATTTCACATCTTGAAATTTAAAATTAAAAACATTTTGAAATTTAAAACCTGAATTTAAAAAAAGGTCTCTCTCTCTCTCTCTCCCTCTCTTTCATGTGTGTGTGTGTGTGTGTGTGTGTGTGTGTGTGTGTGTGTGTGTGTGTGTGCATGTATGCATGTGCGTGTGTGTGTTTGTGTGTGTGTGACTGTGTGTTACACTCAGTTTCTCAATTAACTAAAGCCTGAAATAATACATTCCTATATGTGCTGTGACAACTCATTTTACTGCTGCTACTGTAGAGAATTGACTAAAACTTCAGCATTATCTTACATTATGGTCAACATGTCTGTGACTAACAGTATCTCCAAAATAAATATATGATACCATTAGTGTATATCAATCAAATCATACCACAAAATACATATACTTATTTAATATATTCAAACAATGAATTTTTATTAGGAATGTCATAAATTGTCTTTAAAGAGACACAGTCACTCAGTACTTTGCTTGTTAAATGCTTTCCCTACAGTCTGAAAAACCTGCCTGAGATTCCAGGCCGTTAAAACCTATGGAGGAGTGTTTAAAAATGATGTGTGCTAGTGAGGCATTGAAATTCCAGCTCTGGCCTACAGGGGCAGTGCTGAGTATGAATGTTAACACTCACACACATCTGTGTCCCCACATGGCGATTATTAAAAAAACTTCACCAAGGGGGTCTAGGCATCATTTAAACATGATTTGCTAACCAGGGACCTGGAAAATGTCCCCTTTTAGTTTCCAAGTCCCCTCAAGGTGAATATGTAACGACGCCATGGTCCCCTGTTAGATAGGTAGAGAAGTGCATGCGTTTGTGTGTGTGTGCGTGTGTGTGTGTCTCCGTGTGAATATTTGATAAAAGAATCACTGGCTATGTGTTAGCTCCAATTATCTGTTGGCTGATTAGTTCATGTTCTGATTTCATTGCATTAGTGACAAAATGGATTGAACATAATGTAGAAAGGCAAAAACAAAAATATTTTCTTTTTGTCTTCTTTTGTTTCACATTTAAAACAAACAAACAAACAAACAAACAAAAAAACAAACAGACAATCTTTGAGAATATGAGATGGTAAACCAGTCTTGTCTCTGCCTCACCATTAACCCTGTTTTACAGAAGAAGATATGTGCAAATATTCAATATCATATCAAATGACCGTTTGAAAGTTTGAACTGGCCCCGTCACTAGAGCATTTGAGGCTGGATAGTAAGGGCCTGAGCTGACATGTTTCACTTCACTGGACCAGATATAAACTGAGGTATCTGAATGATCACTTGGTGAAGCCCAAACATATTAAGTGTGCTTATCTGTGGACTGTTGACACAACTCCAAAATCTGATATTTACTTATTATCTAGCAAACATGAATAAGCATCAATAGCCAAAAGGAGACTTTATTATCCGTTTTGTACAAAGTCCTTATGGACTCCTCCTTATGACTGCTCTGGCCATGACCAGGAATGTGCTGTGTTTGTGTTTGTATGACCTCTGTTGTTCTGAACCTTTTTACAGTCAGTCATCATTTACTCATCTTGATCTCAGCTGGACCACCACAAATAGCTTCCAAGTAACTTGGTAATTGTTACATGAGCACTTCAGTGCTTTACAGGCAGCCACTCTCAAGTCATGGTTTGGCCACTTGTTCTGTGTAAAGTACTTCACCATGTGAAGAACAGCATTTTCTCATTCTATTGTCTGAAACCTTTTGCTGAGACTGGAATTGCTTCTCGCCATGACAGTCTGGATTCAGGACTTTACTAAGAGCCTGCTTTCTGAAGTCGCAGCCTAAACAGTTCATCTGCATCATCATGATTTAATGAAGGGTTGGGGAAAACAGGGATAGGGTGGTAATGGGGGGGGTTTAGGGGAAAACAGGGATAGGGTGGTGATGGGGGGGTGTTTTTGGGGAAAACAGGGATAGGGTGGTGATGGGGGGGTGTGTTTGGGGGAATGAAGGGATGGGGTGGTGATGGGGGGGTGTTTTTGGGGAAAAGTTGGGATGGAGTGGTGATGGGGGGGTGTGTTTGGGGGAATGAAGGGATGGGGTGGTGATGGGGGGGTGTGTTTTTGGGGAAAAGTTGGGATGGGGTGGTGATGGGGGTGTGTTTTTGGGGGGAAAGTTGGGACGGGATGGTGATGGGGGGGTGTGTTTTCGGGGGAAAGTTGGGATGGGGTGGTGATGGGGGGGTGTGTTTTCGGGGGAAAGTTGGGATGGGGTGGTGATGGGGGGTGTGTTGGGGTGGTGATGGGGGGGTGTTTTTGGGGGAAACAGGGATAGGGTGGTGATGGGGGGGTGTTTTTGGGGGAATGAAGGGATGGGGTGGTGAGGGGGGGTGTGTGTTTTTGGGGAAAAGTTGGGATGGAGTGGTGATGGGGGGGTGTGTGTTTTTGGGGAAAAGTTGGGATGGAGTGGTGATGGGGGGGTGTGTTTGGGGGAATGAAGGGATGGGGTGGTGATGGGGGGTGTGTTTTTGGGGGAATGAAGGGATAGGGTGGTGATGGGGGTGTGTTTTTGGGGGAATGAAGGGATGGGGTGGTGATGGGGGTGTGTTTTTGGGGGGAAAGTTGGGATGGGGTGGTGATGGGGGGGTGTGTTTGGGGGAATGAAGGGATGGGGTGGTGATGGGGGGTGTGTTTTTGGGGGAATGAAGGGATAGGGTGGTGATGGGGGTGTGTTTTTGGGGGAATGAAGGGATGGGGTGGTGATGGGGGTGTGTTTTTGGGGGGAAAGTTGGGATGGGGTGGTGATGGGGGGTGTGTTTTTGGGGGAATGAAGGGATAGGGGTGGTGATGGGGGTGTGTTTTTGGGGGAATGAAGGGATAGGGTGGTGAGGGGGGTGTGTTTTTGGGGGGAAAACAGGGATGGGGTGGTGATGGGGGGTGTGTTTTTGGGGGAATGAAGGGATAGGGTGGTGAGGGGGGGGTGGGGATGTGGAGAGAATTTCATGCCTGTGCAGCTCTCTATTACTCAGTGTCTCCTTCTTTCCAGAGCACCGTCAGACTACAGAGAGTGTCGTGAATTAATCGTCTTAATAGACTTAACACTTACTTCACTTTCAATCTATGGTGTAAAATAATTTACACATACAGCACATACAGAGCTGCTGCTGCAAACTGTTATTTATGGCTGACACACCTGCTGTCATACCTGAGTCTCATTTCTCATGTGGATGGACTGACTTGATATTATCCCCATTTGACCAATAGGATGATTTGAGAGTTTTGAGGAACTGGTGATTTCTAGTTATAGCTGTTTTTTTTTCTTCCTCTTCAATGGCTTAGAAACATTTTCATGGAATTCATTCTGCAGTTCTTATTTTGTCTTTCAGTGAATCTGTTAATTGTCACTTATTATGAAATAAAAAGGTAAATACATGCTAAATAAAAGAATATGTCAGATATGGGGAAGGAAATGAATTTGCAATGACACTTCTAAACATGGAAACAGTTTATTACTTACAGTAACTGTGATACAATAAAATCACAGTTCTAAAAAATATAAACATTTAGTCATGTTTCAAAAAATATGATTCACATCCCGAAACAAGTATACGAACACAGACCAGCTGTGCCCTAAGCCAGTGATCCAAAAACAGATCATAAATAACAATAAATAAAATCAATACTTTTTCTGATTAAATACTGAAATAAATAAATACTGCTAAAGTCTTCATCCATAAATATGGGAAGCATGTTGTTATTGATGCTGTATTGTTGTGGTTCTTATTTGTTAATGGAAATCTCCGGTGACTGTTTCTTTAAAACCAGCAGCCTCCAAAGACCTTCCTGATGATTCTCTTACGCTCCAGAGCGAGGTCACAGTTTTTTGGCAGGACACCTGATGTGATCTTTCCAGCTGTCTGGCATGAGTTCAAGGCTTCTTGCTACAAAATAAAAGTCAAAAAGTGTTAATTTGACTTACGGTATAACGGTTTGTAGAGTTTGTGTGTAGACACAGAAGAAATACCATGAAAACAGATACATTTGACTCAGTGACATCAAACATCAGCTTGTTGTCCATCAGTGCTACATATCAGTTAATCAGGTCCACAGACTGTCATTACACCATAGCACTTTCTTTTTAATCTGTGTCTCCTAACATAGTGAACAAGGTACATGTGGTCACTACTTACTTGGCAAGGATCTTATCAATGACCTTCTTCACCCAGGGGGCATTGCTGTCCAGACAAATCTTGTCACCCCTGTGTTTCAGAGTGGCACTGCAGGATGTTAAGAGAGAAAGACGAGTTAGAACAGCATATCTCAGTACAAAACACTTGTGTACTAAGACTTTGCTATTGCCTGTAGGACATTAGATAAGATTAGATTAGATTCAACTTTATTGTCATTGTGCAGAGTACAGGTACAAAGCCAATGAAATGCAGTGGGATAGTTTCATGTAAATCTACCACTCTATTAAAGATTAAACAAGTCATTTCCCTTTTCCTTATTACTCTGGGAACAGCTGAACAGTAATGAGCTTATGACTGACTGTGACTATGAAGCAGAGAGACAGGGAATCAGTAGGACTCACATGATCTCTGTGTCTTTACAGTGTGGGTTTGGAGGGAACAGCTCCACTTTCTTAATGAGTTTGCCCATAAACCTGCTCTCAGTCTCAATGCAGCGACAGCGAGGGTCAGCTCCTACGCCCCTCAAACTCATTCCTGTGGACAGTTGAAAATCACAGTCAGTTTTTAAGAATGATGCTATGGAGGATTTTGTGATCTCTGCAATATGGATGAAAGTATGAGAAGTGCAAGTATAAGTGCAGTAGTGGATATTTGACTGGAGAGAACTTAGAGACCAAAAATAAATTCTGCATTTAGTTACACGCTTTCCAAAGAAATGTTCCTGAAACTCTGTTCATTTCCACATGACTCAGAACATCAGTAATCTTGTAGAGCAGAATTATACTGTTAAATGCCTTTCAAACTATATTTAACCTCTCACCGGTGAAACCTAGATATTAAATATAAACTTACCCTCAGCAATACTCAGAACTGCCACAAATACGATAAGAGAAGTGCAGAAGTTCATCCTGATTTCAGAGTGAAGTGACCAAACCCAGAGAAAAAAAACCCAGTGATGTTAAACCAGCACAGCTGAAGCTAATTGTTTATAAAAGGTCTGTTCAGTGAAGGTGTTTCCAGTAGTTCTTGTGCTGAAACTACACTGCTGTCTCAGAGAGTTGTGCTTGCAGTGTGTTGTCCTCACTCACAGGCGATAATGTCACACAGTGTGGGACTTCTGCTCTTTTAAAGCTACTGGCTGGAGGTGAGTCACACGTGACATTGCGCAATCCTGAAATCGGGGAATTTCTGCACTGATGACATGACATGAACACGAGGATTTATACTCCATAAATCATTTCTGTCAAAACAAATTTATATGAATCATGAAATAAACAAATCAAAGATATGCGAGTTACTTTAGCTTACACTGTTGCAAACCATAGGGCATGAATAGTCATTGATAGTTCAATGAAATCATCATACAGGACAGAGAATTCGCATTGAACACCAAAAACAGTTTAAGTTACAAAAAATACAACAGTGAGCTCTCAGTGTGAAAAAAATTTTTTTTTACACTTACAAGAACGGCAGTGGTGAACAGTTGAAACAGATTTCTCATTCGTACAGACAGAAATAGGCCAGTGATGCTGTGGACAGGGTTGCTTTAACTAGAGTCCTGCATGGACTTGGAATTTAGCAGTGAGTTCTACGGAAAAGGCTCAGAGCTTTAATAAATAGGCACATGCAAACACCCACTGTTCACACACACACACACACACACACACACACACACACGCACACACACACACAGATTGATCCACCTGTTTAGGCACAGAATGCTACACTTTCATAATGAATGTTCACAGACATGCTGGGGCATGTGTAACACTGTCACACTCTTTTCTGTCAGACCGAGTCTCTAAATATCAGAGCCAGGATGTCTCCACATTTTCTCCCTCTCACTACACTCATGCTTTTCACCTTAAACAGTCAGCTTGTTTCAGTCCTGACAAATGATCTTAGATAAATGATAAAACCTTATTTGAGGACGTACTCACAAAGCAGCAGGCCCCAGCGTCCCCCCCAAACGTTTTTCACTTAACATCTGATCTGCTGGCTCAGTCTTTAGAGGAACTGCAGTCTGACTGTGCTGAGGTGTTTGACCACTTTATTAACAATCTTTCTTGAGTTTGTCTTTCTTATATTACTGTATGGCAAATGACCTTCTGAGGTTTTATGGTTAAAATAATTATATCTCATCTTCTAATTTTCTCATCTTCTAAACTTCTGACCTCCTCTACTTTACCAAAGAGGGGAAAAAAAACATTAATGAACTGAACAATTCACTAATTATGTATACTGTAGGATAGTGAATCATCAACTTAAGTAAATGTTTACATTTTTTGTCAGTATGTTAGTGTTATCTTTTGTGAAAGCGGAACAAAAGTCTAGTGCTGGGAAAAAGTCTGCAGTTCGAGAAACATGAGAGCGACAGTGTGACTAGAGTCACAAGTAGAATCCAGCGAATTTTACTTTCTCCAGATGAAAATCAATTTCAGTTTCAAGTGGCACCTGCTCTGTTTTATCTAAGTTGCCTCTAACTGCAGTCATGAATGCACACAGAACTGAGCCAAACACTGTGATTTGCATGATTCACCTGGTATGAACTGTCAAACAATATTTATAATGGTGATGACTATAAACTGTATGAACTAATCTCGAAAGATTGTTTATTGTCGTCCAATGAGTTTACAGCAATATTGTTTGAATTTTCAGGATGTGGGTATTAGCTCTATTTTGTTTTTTTCTGTGCTCTAAAAGTGAAGTGGGTTTTCCCCCTCTTGAGATTCAGATTAAGGAAATGAACGACTTTGGTTCCCACATGTGAAAGAGGTGAGTCTCCATTCAGATCAAATGACTCATAACCATTGGCACTGATTCCTCTTCCCTTCTTTACTTAGTTGGCACACAGTCAAATGCTTTCCCACTTCCATAATCATTCCCATTTCTTTATTTCATTCACTTTTCATTTTTGTTCCACTATGTGTGTCTGTCTTGATGTGTGTGGGTGGGTGGGTGGGTGTGTGCTTGTGTGTGTGTGTATGCGCACGCACGTGTGTGTTTGTGTGTGGGCATATCACTTGAAAATATGTGCTAAACTATTCCACACCATAATTACCATACAAATTGTGACACATCTTCAACCCATACTTTCATGGACAGTCTATAACACGCTTTTGCCAAAACCACTCAGATATATCTGTTATTTTCCAAACTGACCAGCATTGTTGTCTTCAGTCATCTTTATATTAAAATAATTTTTGCTGTCTTGGTCTGGATTTTCTTTGCTGTCTCTGCAGAGATAAACACATGAAAACCAACGCATCAAATAACCACATGTGACACAATACTGAAAACTTTGTCATTTCACTTCCTCTTTATGTGTCCTGGCCTCCTGTCAACTCTATCAATAGGCTCCATAACATTTGTGTAATATCTTGTGACAAATGTAAGGAAAGTTCAATCATTTTTGATGGCATTCCCATTGTCTAAACCCCTGAACCATATAAAGCTCCTCTCAGGTTCCAGATTGCTTTGTCCCTGCTTGTTACACTTAGGTTTGTTATGGTTTTGTAGGTTCATGGGTTTTTTATTACAGGTTTATGAATTTCGCTCCACTATCGTTATGTTTACAGTTTGTTTTTATCATCAGACACTTCATTATGTGAAACGACAGGCTATGGTTTGGATGTGAAACAGAGAAGAAAAATAAAGAAGAGGAAAAATCCACGGACTCCCCGCACTTTGTAATGTGGCTGACATTCCCAAATCCCCGTGTCTCTCATAAATGACACTGAACAATGTTTGGAAAAAAAAATATTGGGGTGACCTTTGTTTTCTGAGGAGATGCTAAAAGACAAACAGATTCAGATACTGGTAATGTAATACCCATCAGAGTGTCTGCTCATGTGTGCTGTGGTAATATACACTTTTATTGCTGTTGTTTGTATTGAACTCTTCAGGACTGAGGTCTCTGTTGTCATTTCAGTCCTCCAGCTTAGAGGTCACAGCACCCGGTTCTACTGTGACCAA
This sequence comes from Chanos chanos, assembly GCF_902362185.1. NCBI lineage: Eukaryota > Metazoa > Chordata > Actinopteri > Gonorynchiformes > Chanidae > Chanos > Chanos chanos. The sequence goes on from NC_044505.1 coordinate 25,269,697, forward strand.
TGGGACTGAGGTGGTTCTTCGCTTCCACTTTCTCTGTGGTTCCTTCCTCAATCCCTGGTATTTCTCCAGCTCTCCAGAGACACCCTTGTATCAGTTTCTGATTTTATATGTTTGTGCATGGTTACTTATTAGACTGAAGTGTTAGAGCCTTTACATAATAATTCCAGAGTTCAACAATACTGACATTATCTCAGTACTGTTTTGTCAGTACCATGATCTCAGTGCTGTCTGCTAAGGATATGACCTTAAAGCCGAGTGGCTGAGGAGCAGACCATGAGTAGATAGATATTGCAGTGTAAATTACTATATTTCAACCTTCTTACCAGTTTACATCATCAGCTGCTAAATTTTTAGAATGATATTAATTTTCAAAGATCAGGAGTGACGTGTGTTGGTTTTCCGTGCCAGCTCCAAGATTGCTCAATGTCTGTCTGACTCACTTCCAGAACTTTTTACCTATGAGGAAATGTTTCTACTTTCACATACTTCTCTTTAAACATTAACTATTCAGTAACTTCTGCTGATTAATGTAACTGCCTTTTTCCTGTGTTGCATCCTACTTATCAGTTTGAACTCAAAGCAACTGGAGTATTGAGAACACTAATGTGGTAGACAAGAAAGACAAAATTAATATGTAAAACACTGAGTTATTTCCTCTCCAAATCAATCCAAATGCGGTCCTAGCCAAATGAAAAATCGACATACATATCCTGTTGATGAAGAGAAAATAAATTCTGTTGAAATGTTTGTCTTTAAAATCAGCCAACCCTCCTTCCTCATGTGCACCTGATGCATTTTCATTGTGCGCACCCTACAACACACCTGTCTGTGAAATTAGTCACATTTCCAGCACAGAAATGTGTGCCATTGTTTGTCCACAACACTATTCATAGAGGTTGAGGTGCCCACTTTCATTCCTGCAGGACAGAAAAATGAAAGTCCTAATGATAATGACAACATTTTTATGTCTTCTTTCTGAAAACTTGGCTACAGAGTTTTAAAGCCAGATACTTTAAGACTCTGACTCAAGTTGTTTAAGGCGTATCATACAATTTTCCTGAGGTCAGTCTTTATGGCTGTGACTTTATTTCAACCAACATATGATATCTAAATAGTTTTACCACCACTCTTTATGAGCTTATCAGTTTCCCTGCATAGTTTATAGTCCCTCTTATGATGATTTAAGACTGTTGCTCTGTGCCCATTCTCTCTGGCTCTTCCTCCTTTCTTCACATGAAATTATCGTCAGTTTAGGGGAATTCCTTCCCAGCTATTGGATGTGTGCATCAAATGAAGGAGCCAGTCTATCCGTCTAACTATGGGATCATGGTCCTTCCATTGTATGGTTGTGATGATTTTAGTCCAGTGCTGTTAGTACATATATTGATTTTAGTCCAGTGCTGTTAGTACATATATTGATTTTAGTCCAGTGCTGTTAGTATATTATATATTGATTTTAGTCCAGTGCTGTTAGTACATAAATTGATTTTAGTACAGTGCTGTTAGTTCATATATTGATTTTAGTCCAGTGCTGTTAGTACATATATTGATTTTAGTCCAGTGCTGTTAGTTCATATATTGATTTTAGTCCAGTGCTGTTAGTATATTATATATTGATTTTAGTCCAGTGCTGTTAGTACATATATTGATTTTAGTCCAGTGCTGTTAGTGCATATATTGATTTTAGTCCAGTGCCGTTAGTACATATATTGATTTTGGCAGTCCTTCCTCTGTTTCTATTGCCTAGTCGTGTGTGTGTGCGTGTGTGTGCGTGTGTGTGTGCGTGTGTGTGTACATTGGCGTCTGATCTCTGTGTGTTTGTGTTTGTATCTGTGCATGTGTGTGTGTGTCGGTGTCTGTGTGTGTCTGTGTCTCTGTGTGTGTGTGGAGAGTGTTGTGTCCTGTGTACATATTTTAAGTTTTACTTTACTGCTGTCCAGCATAAGGGTTCAGACTGGCTAAGTACTTCACTTTTCACTACTCTACATTGTTCTGTAGTTTATGGTGTGAATATCCAGTGTCCATGCAGAGCCGATGCTGCAAATTGTCCTGTTTGGGTCACATGCCCACTGTCACCACTAGTCTCATTTCTCATATGGATGGACTTCATAGGAGATTGCAGTTATACAGATGAAAATCTGAATACAGTTATTCCAGTCATACAATAAACTCACACTTATGAGAAATATATATTCATTTAATCGATTTACAAAACAACATGATTCACTTTTTGATTCACTTAACGATGTCACGTCCTGGTCCTGTCTTTCCCCCCCAGTGGTTAGTTTTGCTTAAGATCTTTTTCTTCCTGGTGTCCTTAGTTCAACCTGTTGGTTTAATCTTTAGCCCCCCCTGTGTCTAGTTTAGTCTTGTTAAGGTCTCTATAAATGCTCCTAGTTTTGGCTTTTTCTATGTGTGGAATTGTGTTTGTCTTATGACATATTGCTTTGTCTGCTTGCCTGAATCCCGATCCAGCAAGTTCCACATGGTTCCCATGGGTCCTGGAAATCCTTGAAAGTTTGTGAATTTGAGAAAAAAAAATCAGGGCCTTGAAAGTTTTTGAAAATAGACATAAATAGACATAGGTCATTGAATGTGCTTGAATTTATATGTTTTCTGCAAGTATAGAAATTGTTTTTTTACATTTTTTTTTTACTTAACGTTAGTAAATAGGCTACATTCCGCTGTCTGCATGCGTGTCTACGGCCGCCTGCATGCGTGTCTACGGCCGCCTGCATGCGTGTCTACGGCCGTCTGCATGCGTGTCTACGGCCGTCTGCATGCGTGTCTAACGGCCGTCTGCATGCGTGTCTACGGCCGCCTGCATGCGTGTCTACGGCCGCCTGCATGCGTGTCTACGGCCGTCTGCATGCGTGTCTAACGGCCGTCTGCATGCGTGTCTACGGCCGCCTGCATGCGTGTCTACGGCCGTCTGCATGCGTGTCTACGGCCGTCTGCATGCGTGTCTACGGCCGCCTGCATGCGTGTCTACGGCCGTCTGCATGCGTGTCTACGGCCGTCTGCATGCGTGTCTAACGGCCGTCTGCATGCGTGTCTACGGCCGCCTGCATGCGTGTCTACGGCCGCCTGCATGCGTGTCTACGGCCGTCTGCATGCGTGTCTACGGCCGCCTGCATGCGTGTCTACGGCCGCCTGCATGCGTGTCTACGGCCGTCTGCATGCGTGTCTACGGCCGTCTGCATGCGTGTCTACGGCCGCCTGCATGCGTGTCTACGGCCGTCTGCATGCGTGTCTACGGCCGTCTGCATGCGTGTCTACGGCCGACTGTGCATCCTCGTTTCACATGTCACCCGCCTCGAGAATGTGCGATGGCCACATACATGCGTGAGTGAGTGACTGAAGTCTTATGATGCAGGTTCAACAGCGGCAAGCTAGCGGGAAAGCTAATGTCACAGTAATTAGCCTTTATCGATGTCTCAAACTGGGTCTGGAAAGTCCTTGAATTTGATGTTTAAGAGGGTGTGGGAACCCTGGTTCCAAGAAGTCTTTTGTTCGATGTTCTATGTTTGACTTAAATAAACTGAAACTGATCTGAACATGCATCAAGTCTCTTTAACCAACCGTGACAAAAGACTAGTCAGAATTAGGCGTGTGCACGAATGGGGAATGCCTTATTTGGAAAACCTGAAATACTCCCATCATAACAAATGAGCAAAAATACAAAGCATATACTTTCTCTAATTATTTCATTTTAATTTTATTCTCTCAAGCAATGCCATGGGTAGAATGCAATATCATGGATTTTTATATTGGCTTGGTTGCATTTTCTGAATCCAAGATATAACTGCACTGACAGTCAAGAGAATGAGGGAGAGAGAAAGGTTCCTTCTGAATGAGCGTGTGTGTGTGTGTGTGTGTGTGTGTGTGCATGTCTGCGTGTGTGTGTTCATATGAGCTTGGCCAAGTAGGGTGATATTCATTAAACATCCATCCAAAATTATGACTCACTGATAAATCTACTTTGTTAATGAAGTCACTGATATCCAAGTCTGATGTTTCTCAGCAAATACCTGATATAAGAGCCAACCACACCGACCGAATTTCCCAGTGTGTGTTTCTATCCCTAACAGAGTAGGACACCAGTGGGATAGGGGGAGAGGGGGCTGTCTCGCATCACGTCTGTTTCTGAAATTTAAACTCTGGAAAGCAACAAAGTCTGAGACACCATATCCTTCATAAATAATATTTCTGATGTTTTAAACTGCCACCCTGATAGGTCACAGGATCAGGTTATACTTCCTCCCACTCCTAAAGCACATTGTCTATGAGTGGAGTTGGGGCTTCTTTGTTTTGCATATTTCATCAACTATTAAATATTTGATTTATATTTAATAGTGTAGGTGCAATTGCAGTCCTAACACATGGACACCAAAAGATGTAGGTGTGATAGGATTAATAAATCAGTCTCATAAAATTTATTAACTATTAATTTGGGTGTTCAATATTTTATTAATTAAAGAACCAAGATCAATGCTAGCTGTAACACTATGCTACAGTCTTAGAGAGTATTGCAGTACTAATGTATTACAGTTACACTACTAAATCCATAACACTCATGAACAACCAGGTTGGTGAAGGTAATTGGGAGTGCTTTGATGGCAGAGGTTGGCATTCAATGAATACTGTGGCAGAAACAGACAGGACAACAGTTTATTTCATTGATACTATTTATTAACACAATCACTACTACTTGGCAAACTAATACTGATATGGTACAATCAATAATCAGCAGCAAATAGAATGATCAAAGGGTAAATGGTAATGAGTCTATGTACAGGTATTCAGTGTAGGACTGAATGAGTGTTAGACCAGAGATGAGTGAGTGTGTGTGTGTGTGTGTGAGAGAGAGAGAGAGTGCGTGCGTGTATGTGGGCGTGTGCCCAGCTGCGCACTGAAGAGAGAGGGAGGAGTTCTTTAGAGAGAAGCTGTGCGCATGTGCACAGGAGAGAGGAGGAGGAGCGAGGGAGAGAAACTGTGCGCAGGCGCACAGCTAGGAATAGGCGTGGTGGAGGAGTGTCGTGTGTGAGCGTTCTTGCTCCGCCCCAACGAAGAGGGGGGATGGGTAACAAGAGCGCGTGCACGGGAGAGGGACAAAGGATCAAGATTTAGTCTTGACTAGGCCCTAAACCCAAACCACAGTTCAACCCTAAAAAACGCCCGAAATCCCAATGTTGAGGTGCAATCAGAGAAAGGGAGTTAGCAAGAGAGAGAACGCATGCCAGATCTATCCTTCATTAGTTGTAACCAAAAGAAAATAGCAAACGGCTAAAAACCGCATCGTACATGAAATACAGTGTGTACATTTAAATCATAAAAGAATTCAAATAACAACACTTCCTTCACGTTAACTGCATGTAATCTTAATACTAAAGTATGCCCAGATGCCAGCCTTACTTTGAATAGCTCATTGCGTGGCGACCGAAGGTACGTCTTTGGTAGTCTGATGAGCAGTGCGATTCGCAGGTCCAGAGAGAAGTTCCTTTCCTTGTCACTTGAAGATCTTCGGGGCTCGGTGGCTCGTACGATGATCTTGAAGGGTTCTTGGTTTAGTTAATCGACGTTTAAAGAAATAAAAAAGGGATCCGGTCGCCTTTTCTTCCGTCGAATACTGTGCGTTACAGTGTAACTAGCCGGTAGAAGTTGCAACTGCGCGAGAGAAAGTAAATGAAACTTTGGTTGTACAAATGTCTCGCTTCTTTGTTACGCTGTCCTTTTCTTCGGCAGAGAAAAGAGACACCCGCTGCTAGCGAGCTGCTGCTAGAGCGAGCCGCTGCTAGGGAGTTGCAGAATTGCGGAGCTGGAAAGAAGCTGGAAAAGAGAAAGAGTTTGGAATTTTCCGCAGTTTTATGGCAAAAATTGCGTCATCACTGTATGGTAGCTGCTTCATTGCTGTATCCAATACCGTTACAGTGAAACCTGAGAAGATGGGTACAGATTACCCATGCGGTCAAGCAGGGAATTATGGGTAATATGTTCTACGGCCTGATGACCCCTACAGTAGTTAATGATGACAGTGTTGAGGTTCCACCATATATTTTTGTTTTTTTCAGCTTTTGTATTTTTATGTACTTTCAGTTACCTGCTCTGTTCAAGAACTTATCAGCATTGCATGTTATTAAACCTACTCTTCTTTGGGGCTCATTCAACATCCCCAAATGTAAGGGAAGGGTGGGGGGGGGGGGGCTGGTGATGGTTGGTCAATGTGTGTAGTTTCAATATCCAATAAGAATTTATCACACCTCCTTTTTTTAATCTTTTCAGTTTGTTCGATGTCCCTAAATTTAATGGGGTGACAGTCAGGTTCTGTGTAAGTTTCTTAGATTTTAGGTTTCTGTTGTCCAGCATGACGATCAAGAACATCATTCTTCAGCTTTACAGAATGATATATTTTTAAAAGCATTTTAGTTTAATAAATGGGATGAAGCATAACTTTTTTATGACAGCTATCAATGACAGTGTATTAACATATGAAAACAGACTTTTCTTTTAGTTTTGAACCACTTCCTATTTAAACTCAGCCCACTTCTAGTTTTTCCCCAAATACAAATACAAACAATTTTATCATCCCAACAAATACACATACACACACACACACACACATTGCTGCTGCAGTTTCTCTTGTTTGGGTGACATACCCACTGTTACCATGAGAAGGGGGGGGGGTCTCATCTCTCTTATGGAAGGACTGACCTGCAACCCTACTATTAATTGAACACAAAATGACCAAAATTAATCGTACCAACTGCAACTGCAATTAATCGTACCAACTGCAATATTTTGCTCACTTTGGCCTTGAATGAAAACTTGCAACTCAAATCATCAAGAGTACAAGGAAACACAAACCATACACCATGCACAATTAATCTATCCTCTCTCCATTTAAGTTTGTCTGACTGTCACTCCCCTCTTCACAAATAGTCTTCCAGCAATCTTTTATTGAGAGTTGAGGAACTGGTGATTTCCAGTTATTTCATTCTACTCTTCACTGACTCAGGAACACAAGTCTCTCAGCCTATTATTTTTCCCATTCTGGAAAAAAATGTCTAATGTCCAACAATGAGTCGGTTACTTCTCTTCCACTACGCCACACTTACTACGACGTACTTACATACTTACTTTGAATGTCGAGCGATCCCTTCCTGTTACCAGCAGCGAACTGTAGCCCTTCATCCACTTTCTATTGGCTGTTCCCAGGTCAGCCAATCAGAAACCACAGTGGTCTCCCTATTAACACCGTGATTAGCCGCAGTCTTAGTCCGTGCAAAGAATTAAAGGCGAAGATTTGTTTAGATACTGCTACTGTTTGTATACTTTTTGAAAGTGCTGCTGTGCATTTCATGTTTTTCTCTGAACGTAGTATATTCATGTATCATGTCTTAGGTTGACAAATACATCGTATTGTAGTACATGCCTTACTTGCAGTTATTATGTCTGTCTGTATTTGCAGATCAAAGCAATGTACGTTGAGCTTGCTCACTATGCAGACGCTAGCTCTTTCTCTTTCACCATGGACATGTGCATATGCTTACTGTGAGAGTAACACTACGTTCTTTGTTCAGTTTGGCATGTGTATAAGTATGTATGTACCATGTGTATCTGACTGGTGTTATTATTTCTCTATTGCAGGACCACACACACATCTCTGTGTACACAATCATACATGTGTACACATACACACACATTCTACACACATTTCTATTTCAATAAAAACCGTTGAAGGACCATCTTTTCTTCGTATTCTGACCAGATGCACGCTAGCGGCTACACACTTTCACGAATCATGTATACAGTCCGTTATACACACACATCATAACAATTTTGGTCCCTCGAGCTGGACAGGACACGGTCACCGTGGGATTATCTAAAGATGTTCCCAGATCAGCGTAGGATCCCTCACCCTGCTGATGACCGGCCCTGCAGACAGACCCGTCCACCAGCTTGGGTGGAAGACTACGCCGTCTCCCTGCCAGCACGGGACCAGTCCCCCCCACACTCCCTGTGACACGTGACATAGTTGCCTCGGCCCTGAGAGATCCTCGCAGAGATACAGCAGGATAACGCCTCTCACCCTCTCACAGCTGTACAAGGAGTGGAGTGCTGCAACACGAGCTGTACCCAGATACTGCCATTGGTCAGAGCATGCAAACCAGCTGTCCCAGAGCACGCAAACCAGCTGTCCCAGAGCACGCAAACCAGCTGTCCCAGAGCATGCAAACCAGCTGTCCCAGAGCATGCAAACCAGCTGTCCCAGAGCATGCAAAGCAGCTGTCTCAGAGCACGCAAAGCAGCTGTCTCAGAGCACGCAAAGCAGCTGTCCCAGAGCACGCAAACCAGCTGTCCCAGAGCATGCAAACCAGCTGTCCCAGGGCATGCAAACCAGCTGTCTCAGAGCATGCAAACCAGCTGTCCCAGAGCATGCAAACCAGCTGTCCCAGGGCATGCAAACCAGCTGTCTCAGAGCATGCAAACCAGCTGTCTCAGAGCACGCAAAGCAGCTGTCCCAGAGCACGCAAACCAGCTGTCTCAGAGCATGCAAACCAGCTGTCCCAGAGCACGCAAAGCAGCTGTCCCAGAGCACGCAAACCAGCTGTCCCAGAGCATGCAAACCAGCTGTCCCAGAGCATGCAAACCAGCTGTCCCAGAGCACGCAAACCAGCTGTCTCAGAGCACGCAAAGCAGCTGTCCCAGAGCATGCAAACCAGCTGTCCCAGAGCATGCAAACCAGCTGTCCCAGAGCACGCAAACCAGCTGTCCCAGAGCATGCAAACCAGCTGTCCCAGAGCATGCAAACCAGCTGTCCCAGAGCATGCAAAGCAGCTGTCTCAGAGCACGCAAAGCAGCTGTCTCAGAGCACGCAAAGCAGCTGTCCCAGAGCATGCAAACCAGCTGTCTCAGAGCATGCAAACCAGCTGTCCCAGAGCATGCAAACCAGCTGTCCCAGAGCACGCAAACCAGCTGTCCCAGAGCACGCAAACCAGCTGTCCCAGAGCATGCAAACCAGCTATCCAAGAGCATGCAAACCAGCTCTCCCAGAGCATGCAAACCAGCTGTCCCAGAGCACGCAAACCAGCTGTCCCAGAGCATGCGTGCTTCTCCTCAGTGCGGTCCTGCACCTGAGACGTCGCATGTGGTCCTTGAAGCAGTTCACAGGCTGCAGGAGGATAACTGGAGGATTCGGCAACAGATGACAGACATGCAGAGGTAGCTCAATGACAGAGCTGTGCTTCCAGACCTGCCACTGCTGCAGCCCTGCCACAGACCTCTGAGCCACACCAGGGCCTGCGCCACATGAAGCAGGGAGACAGTGCGGACCAATTCAGGTCCCTCCCACTTCCTGTGCAGGCTAGTAATCACATTCCTCTTCCAGTAGACGACAGTGACTGGCCACTGCCACCGCCCCCTGTGGCAGGCACTACTTACGAGCCACCACCAGCTGCAGCATCACAGGACCTGATGCCAGAACTCACAGCATTGCTAAGAGAGATGAGGACAACGCATCAGGAGCAAACTCCCTGTTACTCTAAGCCCCATGATCCAGTGCCTCAGCTGCCAACCCCAGAGTACTGCACACCACACACCGCTTCGGGGGGTCAGTCTGCACACAGCAAGCAGCTGCCCCCCCACCAACGTGAGATGGTGTACTGAGGCCCCCAGCCTACCATTCCTGCATTCACCAAGTGAGATCCGAGGGAATTCCCCTGGCTGAAGGTTGCCCTGGAAAACCTGCGGCTACAGAGCACTTCAAATATCAGATCCTACTGGACCATCTGATGTTTGAAGAGGAACTGCTCAAAGTGGACTCTTACACCAACTCAGCCCTGCACAGACACCATGGCCAGCCTCACGAAGCATTACGGTCAGCCTCACCACCTGGCCTTCCAGAAGATTACTGACCTGATGGAGGCCCCAAACATCGCTCACAATGATGCCAGCAGACTCAAAAGTTTTGCCCTGCAGGTGAGAGCACTGGTAGGTATGTTGGACCAGCTTGGGGACAGTGGATAGATTGAGCTCCACTGTAGGCCCCATGTCACATGGCTGCTGTCCAAGCTGCGACAGGACATGCGGGTGGAGTTCAGAAGGTTTCTGTGCCCCATGAGAATCACCATCCCCAGCCTCTTAGACTTTGCTGATTGGCTCGAGTAAGAGCTGAAGATTCAGGAGACTGGGTATGAGTCTCTACATGGTGAGGAGAGGAGCAGCATGGGACCCAGGAGCGAGTAGCATCAAGATGGCAAGACAGGCAGGAGCACCAGCATTCTGCACAGCATAGACCATGCTGGAGGCACACCTGCAACACAGACCCTACCTCCCAGTGCCAAGCAGCCGGAGAGGAGAGCGTACTGCTCCCAGAACCTTCTATATCAGTGTGACAACTTCACACAGTTCACAACTAAAAGTGGCAAGTCCTCAGTTTCTTAGACCACCTTGGCTGTGATCTGCCCCAAAACAGGAATCTGACCTTCATTATAAGCTTTAAGCTTAACTTTAATCCTCTGCAGTGGAGGATGTGAGAAATTCTCTCTGTATCTCCTTCGTGATATGATACTCCTTGCAGCCCCAGTATCTATTCCCATCTCTATTAAATCAACATCAGCTACAGAGAAGGTTGCTTCATACAGGTCATCATCCTCACTTGTGACTATCAAAATGGTGAACACCTCCACCTCTGTGTCTTCTTCCAACTTCCACATATTTTGTGTGTTTCTTTTGCTGTCATCTACCCTTTGAATTCCTTACACTCTCTGTCTTTGTCTTGGAATGACATGCCTTTTTAATGTGTCCTGTCTTGCCATAGTTATGGCATCTCGTCTCTTTGAAATGGCACTTGTTTGCATGGTGATTTTACCTTTGCACCTGTAGCAGCTCTTGGCTCCCTGTGGCCTCACCTTGTGAATGCTTGCTGCCCTGATATTTTTGCTCTCCATCCCTCTCCACTGACGTGGGACTCTGTCAGCCGTCTCCATGTTGAGAGCAATCTCAAAAGCTTTGACAAAAGTGAGATCATTTTCAGAGAGTAGTCTCCTCTGGCAGGCTTCGTTTCTTATTCCACTGACAAATCTCATGGTGATGGGTCTAGATTCACACCGGACTCACAGTTAGCTGCGTATTGCTTCAATTCGGTGACATACTGTGCCACTGACTAATTAGGTTTTTGGTTACATTGATTAAAACGGAACCTTTCTGCTACCGATAAAGGCTTTGACTTAAAATGTTCCCTGAGAATGGTCAGTATTTCTTCAAACGTTTTGTCTTTTGGTTAACTGGGCTGCACTGAATTTCTGAAAAGTCCATATGTAGCTGCACCCATTATACCAATTCTTCCAAACAGAGCCAGTTGTACTGATACAGAGTGTCTCTCCTTCCCCGTGAGAAAAATGCTTTATTGTCATTATTATTATTATTATTATTATTATTATTATTATTATTATTATTATCCTCATTGTCAGTTTCTGTAGTGTATTGACGGGGCGGATGCAGAGGTAGCGTTCATTCACATTACAGGGCCATATCTGTCATTACAGATCAATGCGCATGCTGTAACAATACCCCTGACTTTCTTACCAGTTAGAAGTTACACTAAATGTTGACGAAAAATACATTGTTTCAGCTTAGAAGTTCTGCTAAGAAGTATGGATAATTACAAACACCAACCAGTCAATTTATATTCACCCCAACACACTGTATTGTGCAAAATGGTGAACAAGCAATGACAAACAAACAAACAAACAAAAAAAAAAACAAGCACAAAACCAAATCACCCCATGCAAACAATACCAAACCAGCACAATCAAATACCACCAAACAAGCAACAAACAAGCAATATATACAATATATACATCTCCCCTCCCCAGTTCCTCTGAAGTCCAAAACCAGTCCAGATTGAAAAAAAACAACAAGACAAAATGGTTATCCCAGAAAAACACAAGTCTTCACCAATGCATTGCAAAAAAAAAAAAAAGTAAAAATAAACCACCAGCAAGTGCAGGCCTGAATCCCCAGTTTCTCCAGAAACTCTGAGGAAAACTCCACTTTTATATTCCCCTTGAGCTTGGCTTGTAGGCCCAAGGCTGCAGTTCTTTGAGACTGGCTTTATTATAATAAGTTTGTGGCTTTGAGAGTTTTTGATTCTCTCCTAAACACTCCAAACACCTTCCTCTCTCACACCGCCATTTTTCCTTTGGCATCCCTTCTTCTTCCTCCCCAGGCTAATCAGGGTACACTTCTCCTGCCTTTCCTGCCCCGGAAGCTCCGCCCCTTGCATTGCCAGCAAGGTTGTTAAAGGAACAGTTCCACTACAATAAAAACAAAAGACAATGCATTTTGGTCTCCTGCACAAAATGTGGCTTTTACAGCAAGAACATACTCAATTTCAATATATATTAGCCCCCAGAAAATGTTTAACCTTGCAGTGTCACAATGCGCCACTTACAACCCTTGAACAGGACCGTGTTCACAGAGCTCAAAAAAGCATAGGTATTTACCTTATTGTATTTACCATACAACAATTATGTGATCAACATACCACAAAAAAGAAACAAAGAAGTGCATTATACACACATTGAATGCACAATGTGGATTAGTTTAAATAAAGTAGCATGAAGGTAGCATAATGGAGTCTTAACAGAGTGGAGGCAGGTTGCATGGATAAAGAGACAGAAAAACAGAACAAATTAGATAAGATGTAAAAAAAAGGGGTACTGAAATGATGCAATATATGTTTGTGAATAATGACTTTATAGTTGATAGATATTCAGAATGGGTGGATGAGTGGAGGTAATATGGAGGGAGCAGAGAAAGCTGTGTATGCTAAGCGGTAAGAAGAGTACCTTGAATAAGGGATGAGCAGTCATTGAACAATGAACCAAGATTTTTCTGAAAATGTGTTATGTCTATTTCCTGTGAAAGGAGGCACATTGTAGCGGGCTTTTGAAAGAACTGGCATTTCATTCAAACGTGCAAAAGAGAGATTTCGTAAATATGATGTTTGGTCAAGGTCGGAAGTAAGATTAGGGTTAATTATAGTTACTTTGTAACATTCATTCTACTGCTTCGATACCAGTTCAGTTGATTATGAAAAAAACCCCATGAGTTATGTGTTCAGTATTGATGCTTGTACACACATGTCCATATCTGATATAAATTTCATGAGATCTGAGTAATTTTGTTCCTTATATAGCAATTCACACAATCCTATGATCTGACTGGGGTCTTAAAAATTATTATTTGCAATTTGTGTTTGTTATTTTCTGTTATTCTCTATAACCATGCTCTGTAATATCTGAGTAATGGACAGACAAGTAATTGCGACCAGTTTTAGAGAGCACCTTGAGTACAAACTGAGAAAAGCACTGATTTTAGAGGTGGCAGTGGATATTTGGATAATTTAAGGCTGTGGCATTAACAGAGCGGCACCTGCACCATCTCTGTCTCTTCATCTTTCTGACACTCCTCCTCTTCATGCATACCTGATCCACAGAGGAGAGCCATGCTTTACGTATTTCACACAGCAGGGAGAGGACCACAGTGCAGAACTGGAGGAGCTGCAAACTACTTGCTTGCTTTTGTTGAATTTTTTTAAACCTATACTGCAGTATTAATAGGAGGATACAGACTGAAGACTTTCATGATTACATGACTTCCAAGACTGAAATAGGATAGAGTCACCTCATAATAACTCATTAGCAATTAAAATATAGTTTCTCGGAATGTTAAACTATTTCCCATAAATGTCATAATATAACTCTACAAAAAAGCTTTTCTCCCCTTTTCTCCCCCTCTCTACCCCTGCACAAGCTGTTAAATCATTTATTTGTTTGTTTGCTTGTTTGTTAATATGTGACATTTTGTCAAACTATTACAAAAGAACTGTGATGAGGCTGAATCTGACATTCTCCTGTTAGACAACTCTAGACTTCTTTAGTTGTTCCTCAAACTGGTCAGCAGAAGCTGCTGTTCTTCCACTGTAACATGTGTTACTATGCCACCTAGTGATGACTGGGTATTACTGCCCTTAGAGGTAATGTCGAAAAACAGACTGTGAGGTTGTGGGGCTTCATAGTCCAGCAATGAGAGCCCTGAACACACAGTACAGAAAAGCCAATGTCTGTTTCACAGTTTTATTTACACAATTAAAAACAGCCCAGACACAGGGAAGAGGTTTTCTTAGGACAAGACATTTCAGTCACAGCCGGGGTACAGAGGGGGGAAACTAAAACAAAACAGAGGCTGTACTAGGACTATAAAGAGGGAGACACTCCAACTACAACATTACCATTGGACCAGTGTTGTTCAGAGCATAGAAAACCAGAGGTTTACAGGATTTTTTTTTTTTTTACATAAAAAAGCAAATGAAACCAAAGAAAACAGAGTAGAAAAGCAAATAAAGAATAAAAATGGATAGAATAGGAAAAGGACAGATCTTCATCCATTACATGTGTAGATCATTATAAATTATAAAGAGAGTTCAGTCACCATGCAAACTGCTGATTAAAAGTCAAAAACATAAAGTGTAAAGTTTCTCTAGTCACAGACAATAATCTAAAGACAGCCAAGTCCTACCCATACATAATTATACGACCGGACAATAGAACAAGAGCAAGGACTATCCAAATCAATATATTTACTGACAGCACAAAACTGAAATCATCACAACCATACAGTGGTTGGACCATGATCCCCTAATTAGACAAATAGACTGGAAACAAAATACAGTTATTCAGAAAGTACCCATAACAAATGAATAGTGAGTACTAAGGTATCATCTACGAAGAATATGGAAACCTACGAAAACTAGAGGGCAATAAAATAGAGTTATTCAGAAAGTACCCATAAATTACAATTACAGGGTACTTTTATAATAACTATATTTTGTTGAAATGAAAATATAGTTATGCAGGAAGTACTCATAAATTACAATTACAAGGTACTTTCTGCACAACTATATTTTGTTACCGTCTAGTTTCCTGGTAGGTTTCTATGTGCTTACCAGAAAGTTATGCAGTATTTCCTATCTAGTTTGGGAGGGTTTTTTGGTCAAGGTCACTGACAGGAGCACTAATCCTAGCATGCACGTCTTTGTGGTGGGAGGAAACCAGAGCACTCGGACTCGGAGGAAACCCACACAACCACAGGGAGAACATGCAAACTCCACACAGAGGGGGCCTGGGATGGCTGGGATTTGAACCCAGGGCCTTCGTGCTGTGTGGCAGGCAACAGTGCTAACCACTGAGCCACCGAGAAGATTTCTTAGTTAATACCTGGTTATTAGAGGACTGTAAAATAAAGGGTTACCTCTTTTTGTGTCTCCACAGAAAACAAAAGTCACCCCAATATTTTTTTTCCAAACATTGTTCAGTGTCATTTATGAGAAACACAGGGATTTGGGAATGTCAGCCACATTACAAAGTGCGGGGAGTCCGTGGATTTTTCCTCTTCTTTATTTTTCTTCTCTGTTTCACATCCAAACCATAGCCGGTCATTTCACATAATGAAGTGTCTGATGATAAAAACATACTATAAAAATAACGATAGCAGAACAAAATTCATAAACCTGTAATAAAAAACCCATGAACCTACAAAACCATAACAAACCTAAGTGTAACAAGCAGGGACAAAGCAATCTGGAACCTGAGAGGAGCTTTATATGGTTCAGGGGTTTAGACAATGGGAATGCCCTCAAAAATGATTGAACTTTCATTACATTTGTCACAAGATATTATACATGCACAAAGCTGTACAAATGTTATGGAGCATTGTTTCCAATTCCAATCATTTTCTTTCAGAAGATGTCAGAGGTAGAAATGTTAGACACATTAAAAATGGAGAAAAATGATTTGTATAATGATTTTAAGAATTTAATAATTTATGCATTTAAAATAATTTATTCTAATGGTTTTAGAATTTAATAATAATCAATCTTAATAATTTAATAAAATCCATTGAGTCTCTCCATGAAATATGTGTTGATTACCCTGTGTTACTTGAACCAGTTAACTGACAAGCTCTCATGGGGAGTGTTTTAATATAAAGGGTTTTTTTTACCTATTGATAGAGTTGACAGGAGGCCAGGACACATAAAGAGGAAGTGAAATGAGAAAGTTTTCAGTATTGTGTCACACATGTGGTTATTTGATGTGTTGGTTTTCATGTGTTTATCTCTGCAGAGACAGCAAAGAAAATCCAGACCATGACAGCAAAAATTACTTTAATATAAAGATGACTGAACACCTCCCTGGGGGGGAGAGAGCCGGAACTTGTGCGGGAGGTGGAGCGATACCAACTAGATATAGTTGGGCTCACCCCTACGCACAGCCTTGGCTCTGGAACCAAACTCCTGGATGGGGGCTGGACTCTGTCCTTCTCTGGAGTTGCCTGGGATGAGAGGCGATGGGCATGTGTGGGGTTACTTGTTAGCCCCTGACTGAGTGCCGCTGTGTTGGAGTTTGTCCCGGTGAACGAAAGGGTCGCCTCATTGCGCCTTCGGGTTGCAGGGGGGAAATCTCTGACTGTTGTGATGGTGTACACGCCGAATGGAAGCTCAGAGTACCCAGCCTTCCTAGATACACTCGAAAGTGTCCTAGTGAAGACACCATCTGGGGACTCTGTAGTTCTACTGGGAGACTTCAATGCTCACGTTGGCAATGATGGAGAGACTTGGAGGGGAGTGATTGGGAGGAACGGCCTACCTGATCTGAACCCGAGTGGTGCTTTGTTGTTAGACTTCTGTGCGAGTCATGGATTGTCCATAACGACCATGTTCGAGCATAAGGTGGCTCATAAGTGTACCTGGTACCAGAGCTCCTTAGGCCAACAGTCGATGATCGACTTTGTAGTCGTCTCATCAGACCTGCGGCCGTATGTGCTGGACACTCGGGTGAAGAGAGGGGCAGAGCTGTCAACTGATCACCACCTGGTGGTGAGTTGGATCAGATGGCGGGGGAGGCTGCCGGACAGACCTGGTAAACCCAAGCGCATAGTGAGGGTGAACTGGGAACGGCTGGCTGAGGACCCTGTATGGAAGATCTTCAACTCACACCTCTGGAGGAGCTTCTCCCTGATCCCGAGGGAGGCCGGGGACATGGTGTCCGAACAGACCCTGTTCAGGGCCTCCATTGTTGAAGTGGCAGCTTTGAGCTGTGGCCAGACAGTCATCGGTGCCTGTCGTGGCGGCAACCCAAGGACCCGGTGATGGACGCCACCGGTGAGGGAAGCCGTCAGGCTGAAGAAGGAGGCTTTCCGGGCTTGGCTAGCATGGGGGACTCCGGAATTGGCTGAGAGGTACCGGCATGCCAAAAGGGCTGCAGCGACGGCTGTCATGGAAGCAAAAATTCGGGTATGGGAGGAGTTTGGGGAGGCCACGGAAAAGGACTTTCGGTTGGCCTCAAAGAGGTTCTGGCAAACCATGAGGCGACTCAGGAGGGGCAGGCAGAGCCTCGTCCAGGCTGTTCTCAGCAGGGATGGGGAGGTCCTGACCTCAACTGAGGATATGGTCGGACGGTGGAAGGAACACTTTGAGGAGCTCCTAAACCCGACTGACACACCCTCCGCAGAGGAGGCAGGGCCAGAAGATTCAGGAGGGTTGTCACCCATCTCTCTGGCAGAGGTCACTGTGGCAGTTAGAAAACTCCGCAGTGGCAAGGCGCCAGGAGTGGATGAGATCCGCCCTGAAATGCTGAAGGCTTTGGATGTTGTTGGGCTGTCATGGCTGACACGCCTCTTCAACATTGCGTGGGAGCCAGGAACAGTGCCTGTGGAGTGGCAGACGGGGGTGGTGGTCCCCATTTTTAAAAAAGGGGACCGGAGAGTGTGCTCCAGTTATCGGAGTATAACACTGCTCAGCCTCCCTGGGAAAGCCTACTGCAGGGTACTGGAAAGGAGACTGCGGCTTGTTGTTGAACCTCGGATCCAGGAGCAACAATGTGGATTCCGCCCTGGCCATGGAACAGTGGACCAGCTGTTCACCCTTGCACAGATACTGGAGGGATCATGGGAATTTGCCAACCCAGTCTACATGTGTTTTGTGGACCTGGGGAAGGCTTATGATTGTGTTCCCCGGTGTGTCCTGTGGGGGGTACTGCGGGAGTATGGGGTGCCAGGTTCGCTGCTGCAAGCCAGTCGGTCCCTGTATAACCATAGTGAGAGCTGTGTCCGTATTCTCGGCACAAAGTCAAACTCATTCCTAGTGAGTGTTGGACTCCACCAGGGCTGTACCTTGTCTCCGATCTTGTTCTTAATTTTCATGGACAGGATCTCAAGGCACGGTCGGGGTGAGGGGGGTGTCCAGTACGGTGGCCTCAGGATTGCATCTCTGCTTTTTGCAGATGATGTGGTTCTGTTGGCCTCATCAAACTGTGACCTCCAGCACGCATTGGGGCGGTTTGCAGCCAAGTGTGAAGCGGTCAGGATGAGGATCAGCACCTCCAAGTCCGAGGCCATGGTCCTATGCCGGAAAAAGGTGGCTTGCCCCCTCCAAGTTGGAACTGAGTTTCTGCCTCAATAGGAGGAGTTCAAGTATCTCGGGGTCTTGTTCACGAGTGAAGGTAAAATGGAGCGGGAGATCGACAGGCGGATTGGGGTGGCGGCAGCAGTCATGCGGTCATTGTACCGGACCGTAGTGGTGAAGAAGGAGTTGAGTCAGAAGGCAAGGCTCTCAATTTACAAGTCAATCTTTGTTCCAACCCTCACCTATGGTCACGAGCTCTGGGTAGTGACCGAAAGAATGAGATCGTGGATACAAGCGGCGGGAATGAGCTTCCTCTGCAGGGTGGCTGGGCACACCCTTAGGGATAGGGTGAGGAGCTCGGACACCCGGGAGGAGCTTGGAGTAGAGCCGCTGCTCCTCCACATTGAAAGGAGCCAGTTGAGGTGGTTCAGGCACCTAGTCAGGATGCCTCCTGGGCGCCTCCCTATGGAGGTGTTCTGGGCACGACCAACTGGGAGGAGACCCCGGGGAACACCCAGGACACGTTGGGAGAATTATATATCTCGGCTGGCCTGGGAACGCCTTGGGATCCCCCAGCAGGAGCTGGTGGATGTAGGGGATGTCTGGGCTGTCCTCCTCAGCCTGCTGCCACCGCGACCCGGTCCCGGATAAGCAGTAGAAAAATGATGATGATGATGATGATGATGATGATGATGAAAGATGACTGAAGAACAATGCTGGTCAGTTTGGAAAATAACAGATATATCTGAGTGATTTTGACAAAAGCGGGTTATAGACTGTCCATGTAAACATGTGACGGAGATGTGTCAAAACGTGTGTGGTAATCATGGTGTGGAATAGTTAAGCACAATTTTCAAGTGCTATACATGCATACACAAACACACACACACACACGTACACACACACACACACACACACGTACACGTACACACACACACACACACACACACACACACACACACACACCACACACACACACACACACACACACACACACACAGATAGACCCACTGAATTCTGAAATATCCTGTGTCTTTTGTAACACACTGCATGTATTGACTTTTGTTCTTTCTCTCAGTAACACATCGTGTTTTTTTTCATTAGTTATAATACAGTATGTGCATCTTGTTTGACATTGTGGTTCAGACTGTGGAGACTAATTGCAATAAGAAGGTACATTTTCGTATTTTTAATGAGCAAACAGTGGGAACATTCATTTACCTCTTTAATAGTGCCACAGATAATCTCACATATTATGAAGATACAAGTGACCTCACAAATGCTTTTTACAAGCTGTGCCTGGTTACACCTCTAAAAACCCAGCTAAAATCGACAATAAGATTGACCCCCGGGATAAACGAAGGCATTCAGACTCTTAAAAGAATGTGCAGGAGAGCAGAAAGAAATGGAAATCAAGTAAATTACAAGTGTACTAGCAATCATTAAAAGATTTGTTACAACGTTATAATGATAAAGTAAAGGACGCCCGAGGCCAGTACTTTTCACCGTTAATCTCTGCTAATCAGTATAATCCGTGCACTTTATTCAAAACCATCAATCACCTTGTCAGTCCTCCACAAACAACTACAACTGCCTCGTCTCCAGCAGACTGTGAAAAGTTCCTTACTTTGTTTCTTAATAAAATAAATAATATCAGAGCACATATAACTCCTCCTGCAACATCTGTAGATATCCCCAGCCCTCACCTGGAATTATTGAATTGTTTTATTCCCATATCACTACAGGACCTTCTGGACACTGTGTCACATATGGGCATGTCATCATGCCCACTTGACCCTCTCCCCACTAAAAAGATAATGGATACCATCATACCTCATCTGCTCACTATTATAAACAGCTCCTGTCATATTCTGTTTTGTTCCTTTAAGAGGAACTATATGATGCATAGATGTAACAGGAGGATACGTAAGGGGACTTGCAGTTGAGTTTGACAGTAAAAGAGGTGAAGTTCGAAACTGGTGTGTGTGATTCAATTCAGAAAACCTAATTAACGAATTAAGGTGAAAACAAAATATAACAGCTCCCTTTCCTCTGGATGTGTGCCTGACCTCTTTAAGATGGCATGTGTTCAGCCACTTCTGAAAGGGCGCTGACATACAAAACTTTTGGCCTATTTCCAAGTTGTCATTTATTTCAAAAATATTAGAGAGTAGTTTTGACGCAACTTCTAAAGGCACTCAGGAACAATAATATCTTTGAAAAATTCCAGAGTGGTTTTCAGAAATGACACAGCACGGAAACAGCTCTCCTTCATGTGACAAATGACTTATTACTGACTGCAGCTTCTGGTCACTGCTCTGTCTTAGTGCTGCTGGACTGAAGCGCAGCCTTCGACACCATAGAGCACAAAATTCTCATTGTGAGACTGAGGAAATGGGCAGGAATTGCACTATAGTGGTTCTCCTCTTACCTGGAAAACAGGAAATTTTTTGTTTCCATCCAGGATTTTAAATCTTCAACAGCTAGCATCACTTGTGGACTGCCCCAAGGATCTATTCTGGGACCAATTTTATTCTCACAGTACATGTTACCCCTTGGACACATCATTCGGCAACACAACATCTCATTCCACTGTTACGTGGATGATACACAGTTATACCTCTCATTTAAACCACATGAACTGAACAATCTAACCACACTGCATTGCTGTTTATCCAGTGTCAAGAACATGATGACAAAGAACTTCTTACAGTTTAATAGCAAAATAACAGAGGTTTTGATCTTTGGTCCAGAGCATCACAAACTACAGATACAGTTCTCCCTTGGTCCACTTAGCACCAATGTTTATGTCTGTGGCAAAGAACCCTGGGGGTAACTTTTGACAGCCACTTATCCTTTGAGCAGCTTATCAGTAATATCATCCACGCTTGTTTTTACCAATTAAAAAACATCTCCAAGATAAGACTCAGGCTCAATTTTAATGACACAGAAAAAGTCATACATGCTTTTACATTATCACGCCTGGGCTACTGTAACTCTCTCTCCACCTGCTTAAACGCCCACTCGGTCTCAAAGTTGCAACATATCCAGAACTCAGCAGCCAGATTATTAACTAAATCTAGGAGGTCCTGTCATATCACCCCAGATTTAGCATCACTGCACTGGTTACCCATTAAGTTTAGAATACATTTTAAAATTGTATTAATTACCTACAAGCCCATCCATGTTCTGGCTCCGGAGTATATTAAAGAGCTTTTAACCCCTTACAGCCCAGCCAGACCCCTATGATCAGCCGATCAAAAACTTTTAGCTGTCCTGCCGACCAAACGAAAAAACCAAGGGTGACCGTTCGTTTTCGATTACGGCCCCTTGTCTTTGGAACAGCCCTCCCCTCTGTGTGAGATCGGCAGACTCCACTGCAGCTTTTAAGTGCCTCCTTAAAACCCAACTTTACGAGACGGCCTACACTGAGCAGTGACGGCCTACACTGAGCAGTGACGGCCTACACTGAGCAGTGACGGTCTACACTGAACAGTGACAGTCTACACTGAACAGTAACGGTCTACACTGAGCAGTGACGGCCTACACTGAACAGTAACGGTCTACACTGAGCAGTGACGGTGTACACTGAGCAGTGACGGTCTACACTGAGCAGTGACGGTCTACACTGAACAGTGACGGTCTACACTGAGCAGTGACGGTCTACACTGAGCAGTAACGGTGTACACTGAGCAGTGACGGTCTACACTGAGCAGTGACGGTCTACACTGAACAGTGACGGTCTACACTGAGCAGTGACGGTGTACACTGAGCAGTGACGGTCTACACTGAGCAGTGACGGTCTACACTGAACAGTGACGGTCTACACTGAGCAGTGACGGTCTACACTGAGCAGTAACGGTGTACACTGAGCAGTGACGGTCTACACTGAGCAGTGACGGTCTACACTGAGCAGTGACGGCCTACACTGAGCAGTGACGGCCTACACTGAACAGTAACGGTCTACACTGAGCAGTGACGGTCTACACTGAGCAGTGACGGTCTACACTGAGCAGTGACGGCCTACACTGAACAGTGACGGTCTACACTGAGCAGTGACGGTCTACACTGAACAGTGACGGTCTACACTGAGCATTGATGGCCTACACTGAACAGTGACGGTCTACACTGAGCAGTGACGGTCTACACTGAACAGTGACGGTCTACACTGAACAGTGACGGTCTACACTGAGCAGTGACGGTCTACACTGAACAGTGACGGTCTACACTGAACAGTGACGGTCTACACTGAGCAGTGACGGCCTACACTGAACAGTGACGGTCTACACTGAGCAGTGACGGTCTACACTGAGCAGTGACGGTCTACACTGAGCAGTGACGGTCTACACTGAACAGTGACGGTCTACACTGAGCATTGATGGCCTACACTGAACAGTGACGGTCTACACTGAGCAGTGACGGTCTACACTGAACAGTGACGGTCTACACTGAGCAGTGACGGTCTACACTGAGCAGTAACGGTGTACACTGAGCAGTGACGGTCTACACTGAACAGTGACGGCCTACACTGAGCAGTGACGGTCTACACTGAGCAGTGACGGCCTACACTGAGCAGTGACGGTCTACACTGAGCAGTGACGGCCTACACTGAACAGTGACGGTCTACACTGAGCAGTGACGGTCTACACTGAGCAGTGACGGTCTACACTGAGCAGTGACGGTCTACACTGAACAGTGACGGTCTACACTGAGCATTGATGGCCTACACTGAACAGTGACGGTCTACACTGAACAGTGACGGTCTACACTGAGCAGTGACGGTCTACACTGAACAGTGACGGTCTACACTGAGCATTGATGGCCTACACTGAACAGTGACGGTTTACACTGAACAGTGACGGTCTACACTGAACAGTGACGGTCTACACTGAGCAGTGACGGTCTACACTGAACAGTGACGGTCTACACTGAGCAGTGACGGTCTACACTGAACAGTGACGGTCTACACTGAACAGTGACGGTCTACACTGAGCAGTGACGGTCTACACTGAACAGTGACGGTCTACACTGAGCAGTGACGGTCTACACTGAGCAGTGACAGTCTACACTGAGCAGTGACGGCCTACACTGAGCAGTGACGGTCTACACTGAGCATTGACGGTCTACACTGAGCAGTGACGGTCTACAGTGAGCATTGACGGTCTACTCTGAACAGTGACGGCCTACACTGAACAGTGACGGTCTACACTGAACAGTGACGGTCTACACTGAACAGAGACGGTCTACACTGAACGGAGACGGTCTACACTGAACAGTAACGGTCTACACTGAACAGAGACGGTCTACACTGAACAGAAACAGTCTACACTGACCAGTGACGGTCTACACTGAACAGTGACGGTCTGCACTGAACAGAGATGGTCTACACTGAATGGAGACGGTCTACACTTGTAAGTCTAGTTTGCTCTTTATTGGCATTTGTTTGTTTTATAGGTGACCGTTATATGTCTGCTTTACATGAGATCATCTTTTATATTTGCATCTTATTTGTTTATATATGTGGTCATTTCCTTTACTCAGATTTTACATGCCTTACACGAGCCTGTTTCTTTCTCTGCATTTTACTTATTTATATACGATAACTTTTTGTTTGGTTTTGCAGCTGCATTTCCATTCAGTGCTTGTTGCTATATATATATATTTTCTCACTTTGTAAATCCTCTAACCTGGGAAACACTTTGTGTTTAAGCTTGAAAAGTGCTATATTAATAAAATTATTATTATTATTATTATTATTATTATTATTATTGTTGCTATGTCATAAACAGCCACCTTATTCCAGATGGATTACCAGTATAGCTTAGAAAGATGATACTTAAAAAACAGAAAGTGTTGCTTCTGAAAAAGCACACAGCAGTGGCGTATCTCTAAAATAAAAACTAACCAGAGTCTCTCTTTTACATCACACTCAAAAGGTTATATAGGTATGAGATATAGAATCATATGGTCCCTCAAAACACAGCATCATCATTATGACAACATTTAACATTGAGAATATGTTTTATTGGTTAGATCACTACTTATTACAAAAACCTTTATCTTCAATAGATGGACAGAAATGGGTATGTATCTTAAAAATCTTTGTCTAAGTAATTGATTCAGTAATTGAATAAATTCCATGGAGTAACTGAATTAATTCTAAAATACTAGAGAAAATATTTCATTTAATGCCGTATGATTAGTGAGTTTTTGAATTAATTCCATATATCATAAAGATAGTAATTGAATTAATGCTATATTACTAAGAGGAAGTATTACAAATCCAAAGAACACACACATCAAGATAAGCACACATAAAGACACAGCTAATAATGGAATAAAAAAGGTAATAATGGAATAAAAATGAAAAGTAAATGAAATAAAAAAATGGAAGTGGGAAAGCATTTGACTGTGTGCTAGCTAGGTAAAAAAGGGAAGAGGAATCAGTGCAAATGGTTATGAGTCATTTGATCTGAATGGAGACTCACCTCTTTCACATGTGGGAACCAAAGTTGTTCATTTCCTTAATCTGAATCTCAAGAGGGGGAAAACCCACTTCACTTTTAGAGCACAGAAAAAAACAAAATAGAGCTAATACCCACATCCTGAAAATTCAAACAATATTGCTGTAAACTCATTGGACGACAATAAACAATCTTTCGAGATTAGTTCATACAGTTTATAGTCATCACCATTATAAATATTGTTTGAGAGTTCATACCAGGTGAATCATGCAAATCACAGTGTTTGGCTCAGTTCTGTATGAATTCATGACTGCAGTTAGAAGCAACGCAGATAAAACAGAGCAGATGCCACTTGAAACTGAAATTGATTTTCATCTGGAGAAAGTAAAATTCACTGGATTCTACTTGTGACTCTAGTCACACTGTCTCTCTCAACATCATGTTTCTCGAACTGCAGACTTTTTCCCAGCACTAGACGTTTGTTCCGCTTTCACAAAAGATAACACTAACATACTGACAAAAAATGTAAACATTTACTTAAGTTGATGATTCACTATCCTACAGTATACATAATTAGTGAATTGTTCAGTTCATTAATGTTTTTTTTCCCCTCTTTGGTAAAGTAGAGGAGGTCAGAAGTTTAGAAGATGAGAAAATTAGAAGATGAGATATAATTATTTTAACCATAAAACCTCAGAAGGTCATTTGCCATACAGTAATATAAGAAAGACAAACTCAAGAAAGATTGTTAATAAAGTGGTCAAACACCTCAGCACAGTCAGACTGCAGTTCCTCTAAAGACTGAGCCAGCAGATCAGATGTTAAGTGAAAAACGTTTGGGGGGGACGCTGGGGCCTGCTGCTTTGTGAGTACGTCCTCAAATAAGGTTTTATCATTTATCTAAGATCATTTGTCAGGACTGAAACAAGCTGACTGTTTAAGGTGAAAAGCATGAGTGTAGTGAGGGGGAGAAAATGTGGAGACATCCTGGCTCTGATATTTAGAGACTCGGTCTGACAGAAAAGAGTGTGACAGTGTTACACATGCCCCAGCACGTCTGTGAACATTCATTATGAAAGTGTAGCATTCTGTGCCTAAACAGGTGGATCAATCTGTGTGTGTGTGTGTGTGTGTGCGCGCGTGTGTGTGTCTGTGTGTGCGCGTGTGTGTGTCTGTGTGTGTGTGTGTGTGTGTGTGTGTGTGTGAACAGTAGGTGTTTGTGTGTGCTTATTTAATAAAACTTCATCATTTTGCTAGTCCAAATCAGACATTTCCTGAAATGCTTTTTACACACAGTCTGAATAAAAATGTGTAACATTTGAACAATCCCAGTGTATAAGAAATCAAATTCCTTTTCTGAGGAAAAATTTGGACGTGGTAACCAGGCAGTAATGGGCTTTCATGTTCAGGAGAACTCAACTGCAAATCTCCTGTCCATGCAGGACTCTAGTTAAAGCCCAAAGAGCCGACAGACTTCAACTTTTAGCCTCTTTGTGTCTGTTGAAAACAGTCTAGGACAATGAAAAATGTGAACATTTACACCGATTTGAGCAGAACCAAATGTTGGCTACTGCCTTTCCTGCAAAGAGTTTTTTCACACCAACATCTGACTGTTGTACTTTGTTGAAATTTAATCTTTTTGCATTTTTAGTGTATGAATTGCTTCACAACAGACTTTCATTTTAAAAAATAAAAATAATTGCATATCATGTATCTGATCGTTAATTTCATTATTTATAAAAATCTGTTTTAACGGAAATGATTTATGGCGTATAACTCCACATTCTCATGTCATGTCATCAGTGCAGAAATTCCCCGATTTCAGGATTGCGCAATGTCACGTGTGACTCACTTCCAGCCAGTAGCTTTAAAAGAGCAGAAGTCCCACACTGTGTGACATTATCGCCTGTGAGTGAGGACAACACACTGCAAACACAACTCTCTGAGACAGCAGTGTAGTTTCAGCACAAGAACTACTGGAAACGCCTTCACTGAACAGACCTTTTATAAACAATTAGCTTCAGCTGTGCTGGTTTAACATCACTGGGTTTTTTTTCTCTGGGTTTGGTCACTTCACTCTGAAATCAGGATGAACTTCTGCACTTCTCTTATCGTATTTGTGGCAGTTCTGAGTATTGCCGAGGGTAAGTTTATATTTAATATCTAGGTTTCACCGGTGAGAGGTTAAATATAGTTTGAAAGGCATTTAACAGTATAATTCTGCTCTACAAGATTACTGATGTTCTGAGTCATGTGGAAATGAACAGAGTTTCAGGAACATTTCTTTGGAAAGCGTGTAACTAAATGCAGAATTTATTTTTGGCCTCTAAGTTCTCTCCAGTCAAATATCCACTACTGCACTTATACTTGCACTTCTCATACTTTCATCCATATTGCAGAGATCACAAAATCCTCCATAGCATCATTCTTAAAAACTGACTGTGATTTTCAACTGTCCACAGGAATGAGTTTGAGGGGCGTAGGAGCTGACCCTCGCTGTCGCTGCATTGAGACTGAGAGCAGGTTTATGGGCAAACTCATTAAGAAAGTGGAGCTGTTCCCTCCAAACCCACACTGTAAAGACACAGAGATCATGTGAGTCCTATTGTTTCCCTGTCTCTCTGCTTCATAGTCACAGTCAGTCATAAGCTCATTACTGTTCAGCTGTTCCCAGAATAATAAGGAAAAGGGAAATGACTTGTTTAATCTTTAATAGAGTGGTAGATTTACATGAAACTATCCCACTGCATTTCATTGGCTTTGTACCTGTACTCTGCACAATGACAATAAAGTTGAATCTAATCTAATCTTATCTAATGTCCTACAGGCAATAGCAAAGTCTTAGTACACAAGTGTTTTGTACTGAGATATGCTGTTCTAACTGGTCTTTCTCTCTTAACATCCTGCAGTGCCACTCTGAAACACGGCGGTGACAAGATTTGTCTGGACAGCAATGCCCCCTGGGTGAAGAAGGTCATTGATAAGATCCTTGCCAAGTAAGTAGTGACCACATTTACCTTGTTCACTATGTTAGGAGACACAGATTAAAAAGAAAGTGCTATGGTGTAATGACAGTCTGTGGACCTGATTAACTGATATGTAGCACTGATGGACAACAAGCTGATGTTTGATGTCACTGAGTCAAATGTATCTGTTTTCATGGTATTTCTTCTGTGTCTACACACAAACTCTACAAACCGTTATACCGTAAGTCAAATTAACACTTTTTGACTTTTATTTTGTAGCAAGAAGCCTTGAACTCATGCCAGACAGCTGGAAAGATCACATCAGGTGTCCTGCCAAAAAACTGTGACCTCGCTCTGGAGCGTAAGAGAATCATCAGGAAGGTCTTTGGAGGCTGCTGGTTTTAAAGAAACAGTCACCGGAGATTTCCATTAACAAATAAGAACCACAACAATACAGCATCAATAACAACATGCTTCCCATATTTATGGATGAAGACTTTAGCAGTATTTATTTATTTCAGTATTTAATCAGAAAAAGTATTGATTTTATTTATTGTTATTTATGATCTGTTTTTGGATCACTGGCTTAGAGCACAGCTGGTCTGTGTTCGTATACTTGTTTCGGGATGTGAATCATATTTTTTGAAACATGACTAAATGTTTATATTTTTTAGAACTGTGATTTTATTGTATCACAGTTACTGTAAGTAATAAACTGTTTCCATGTTTAGAAGTGTCATTGCAAATTCATTTCCTTCCCCATATCTGACATATTCTTTTATTTAGCATGTATTTACCTTTATTTATTGTTATTTATGATCTGTTTTTGGATCACTGGTTTAGAGCACAGCTGGTCTCTGTTCACATACTTGTTTTGGGATGTCAACCATATTTTAGAATTCATGACTAAATGTTTATGTTTTTTACAACTGTGATGCATTGTATAATTGTAATCAACTGTACTCACACTGATATCTGTGTCATTTAAATGTCCCACAACAGTCTTTTATCATTTCAATATCAATTATTTTGTCCTGGACTAAGTCTATTGGGACTCTGCCACTAGGTGGCGCGGTTTCACCTACCTGTTATGTGAATACGTACTCGTTAATAACAGAAGAAATGAATGATCTAAGGCAAGAAAGTATAGTCACTGGCTGTGTCCGAAATGGCACATTCGTGTACTGCATGTTGCATACTGGCCCAGTATACACTGTGTACTGCACATTACTCCCCACCCTAGTATACAGTATATGCAGTATGAGAACTTTCATGTACTCTACTACACAGTCACATGGCCAGAACATTCTACAAGCTTTTACCTCAGAGCCTTTACCTCAGGGGGAGAGTCCTCTGTAGGAGAAAAGTTACATTGTTTAGGGAAATTGATCATTTTGTCACCAGTTTATAGACGTGTTAATATTGTTCCTAAGAGTAATGTTTCTAATGTTTCATTCTGTCAGTTCTGACATAGACGCCGGGTTGTTTATATTTAATTTTGATGTTGCTAGTGACATGTATGCACGTGCCTCTTAACGGTTTAAAAGGATGAATAGAAATCGTTGTAAATATAGTTCGAAATAAATAAGTTTGTTTATTTTTGCAGCGATTCGTCAGCCTAATGGATACATAATCAAAAAATTACACACGAGTCAGAAACCTACGCAGCCCAAGGAGTTAAAAATTACATTACATGTATTTACAAAAAAGGATAATGTTCATTGTTGTACGAAACACGTCTTACCTTCCCGTTGTGAAATCTAACAATGAGGCGAAGAGGCGCAGAAGAAAGACTGCGCTGCTGGCAAAAACAGCAGTTGCTTTAGTTCTACAGCAGGAGCTCGCTCGGTACAATACATAAATTATCACCTAAGTTAGCAGTAGTTTTAGTTAGCATTTGTCGTTAGGGGCAAACCTTACTCTGCTCTAAACAGTAGCGGTTCTAGCCTGCAAGGCGCCCTGCCCCGCCCATCCGAACCCACAAAAAAGCACTATTCTGCACTAACTGTAATTTTTGTTCTGACGATTTCACACAAACCAGAGGGAACAAAAACAACACGTTTGTGAAACTATACATTCACAGTATTATGAATGCATTGTTGTTTATTTGGTAGCATTTCGTAGTGTGACTGATTTTACTGATTGCATTAGTACTGTACAAAGTTAGAGGTGCGCTATTTGATCGATTCCCCCGCTCCCCCTACCTCGGGCTTCCAGCGGGGAGACTTGAGGTGAACCTACCCCTGCCCCCTCCCCATCTCATACTGCTCAGTGGGAGACCTTCCCAGGCAGTGGCCTGTCTAGGTCACTAACTAGAATCAGGGCGCTCACGGGGTTAATTGACCCACACGTTGACATGACATCATTGACGCGACGTGCAAATGAGCGGCAGAACACCTGGGCAACTCCCACTAGCTATCAGAGCTTATGGACCGAAAAGCAGCTTTGATATTATTCTGCCTTAAAAGCAGCAAGCAGTAAGGCATAAGTTACCCAAATAAAAATTTAATGATCAAAATACCAACAACAACATTTTAATGAAATGTAAACATATTTGTACATATTAACATATTTCTGAAAATAGATTTTAAACAGTGTTTCCTCTTCATTCGGGATGACACCAGGGGGCTATTTTGTCAGCTGAATGACAATACTCCTGCTGTTTGCCTCTTTTTTGGAGATGGCGAGTTAAAAAAAGATTTACA
This sequence comes from Chanos chanos, assembly GCF_902362185.1. Lineage (NCBI taxonomy): Eukaryota > Metazoa > Chordata > Actinopteri > Gonorynchiformes > Chanidae > Chanos > Chanos chanos. The sequence goes on from NC_044505.1 coordinate 25,300,298, forward strand.
CCTCTCCAGGCAAACTGTTAATGCGCTTGAAGAAGCCCTGGAAGGGGAGCATTATCACGGTTGGAGGAGAGCACGAGAGGAGGACATTTTTCTGTACTGGCTGGCTAGTGTCACCTCCTACTGGGTGGTTTCCGTGGCATTTGATGTCCCACGCTCAACTGTTCACGGAATTGTGCACCAAATTGCGGAGGGAATTCTCTACATTCAGAAAAACGAAATGTCAGTGCTGTTTGTACAAAAAGGTAAAATTAAGTTGAAATTAATCAACTCATTCATGTTTGTCAATGAAAAGTGAGACTGTTAGGTTGAACTAACCTAAAAAAAAGTCTAGCATCAAATTGACAAAGCTTGCTTACGTTAGGTCAGTGAAACCAAGTTGCGCTGTTTCTAACCGCATTCTTGTTAAGCACATAAATATTGTCCAATTGCACTTTTTGTACTCTCGTGCAAGCGTGAACATGCAAGTAAAAGCAACTGACCCGTATCAAACCTCCCACTGAGAAAGAACAAGATCAAGATGTCCTTCGAAAAACAGGTAAACTATTTATCTGTATTATAGCATATTAATGTTTTTTTCAGTATTGACATTTTGTTAACTCATTTGACAGATAAATAGAATTGTACCATTTTAGCTTGTATACAAATTTTGCACTTCATGTCAATATATTACTTTAAATTTGAGGCTTTTCACACCAACAACTGACTGTTGTACTTTGTTGAAATTTAATCTTTTTGCATTTTTAGTGTATGAATTGCTTCACAACAGACTTTCATTTTAAAAAATAAAAATAATTGCATATCATGTATCTGATCGTTAATTTCATTATTTATAAAAATCTGTTTTAACGGAAATGATTTATGGCGTATAACTCCACATTCTCATGTCATGTCATCAGTGCAGAAATTCCCCGATTTCAGGATTGCGCAATGTCACGTGTGACTCACTTCCAGCCAGTAGCTTTAAAAGAGCAGAAGTCCCACACTGTGTGACATTATCGCCTGTGAGTGAGGACAACACACTGCAAACACAACTCTCTGAGACAGCAGTGTAGTTTCAGCACAAGAACTACTGGAAACGCCTTCACTGAACAGACCTTTTATAAACAATTAGCTTCAGCTGTGCTGGTTTAACATCACTGGGTTTTTTTTCTCTGGGTTTGGTCACTTCACTCTGAAATCAGGATGAACTTCTGCACTTCTCTTATCGTATTTGTGGCAGTTCTGAGTATCGCCGAGGGTAAGTTTATATTTAATATCTAGGTTTCACCGGTGAGAGGTTAAATATAGTTTGAAAGGCATTTAACAGTATAATTCTGCTCTACAAGATTACTGATGTTCTGAGTCATGTGGAAATGAACAGAGTTTCAGGAACATTTCTTTGGAAAGCGTGTAACTAAATGCAGAATTTATTTTTGGCCTCTAAGTTCTCTCCAGTCAAATATCCACTACTGCACTTATACTTGCACTTCTCATACTTTCATCCATATTGCAGAGATCACAAAATCCTCCATAGCATCATTCTTAAAAACTGACTGTGATTTTCAACTGTCCACAGGAATGAGTTTGAGGGGCGTAGGAGCTGACCCTCGCTGTCGCTGCATTGAGACTGAGAGCAGGTTTATGGGCAAACTCATTAAGAAAGTGGAGCTGTTCCCTCCAAACCCACACTGTAAAGACACAGAGATCATGTGAGTCCTATTGTTTCCCTGTCTCTCTGCTTCATAGTCACAGTCAGTCATAAGCTCATTACTGTTCAGCTGTTCCCAGAATAATAAGGAAAAGGGAAATGACTTGTTTAATCTTTAATAGAGTGGTAGATTTACATGAAACTATCCCACTGCATTTCATTGGCTTTGTACCTGTACTCTGCACAATGACAATAAAGTTGAATCTAATCTTATCTTATCTAATGTCCTACAGGCAATAGCAAAGTCTTAGTACACAAGTATTTTGTACTGAGATATGCTGTTCTAACTGGTCTTTCTCTCTTAACATCCTGCAGTGCCACTCTGAAACACGGCGGTGACAAGATTTGTCTGGACAGCAATGCCCCCTGGGTGAAGAAGGTCATTGATAAGATCCTTGCCAAGTAAGTAGTGACCACATTTACCGTGTTCACTATGTTAGGAGACACAGATTAAAAAGAAAGTGCTATGGTGTAATGACAGTCTGTGGACCTGATTAACTGATATGTAGCACTGATGGACAACAAGCTGATGTTTGATGTCACTGAGTCAAATGTATCTGTTTTCATGGTATTTCTTCTGTGTCTACACACAAACTCTACAAACCGTTATACCGTAAGTCAAATTAACACTTTTTGACTTTTATTTTGTAGCAAGAAGCCTTGAACTCATGCTAGACAGCTGGAAAGATCACATCAGGTGTCCTGCCAAAAAACTGTGACCTCGCTCTGGAGCGTAAGAGAATCATCAGGAAGGTCTTTGGAGGCTGCTGGTTTTAAAGAAACAGTCACCGGAGATTTCCATTAACAAATAAGAACCACAACAATACAGCATCAATAACAACATGCTTCCCATATTTATGGATGAAGACTTTAGCAGTATTTATTTATTTCAGTATTTAATCAGAAAAAGTATTGGTTTTATTTATTGTTATTTATGATCTGTTTTTGGATCACTGGCTTAGGGCACAGCTGGTCTGTGTTCATATACTTGTTTCGGGATGTGAATCATATTTTTTGAAACATGCCTAAATGTTTATATTTTTTAGAACTGTGATTTTATTGTATCACAGTTACTGTAAGTAATAAACTGTTTCCATGTTTAGAAGTGTCATTGCAAATTCATTTCCTTCCCCATATCTGACATATTCTTTTATTTAGCATGTATTTACCTTTATTTATTGTTATTTATGATCTGTTTTTGGATCACTGGTTTAGAGCACAGCTGGTCTGTGTTCACATACTTGTTTTGGGATGTCAACCATATTTTAGAATTCATGACTAAATGTTTATGTTTTTTACAACTGTGATGCATTGTATAATTGTAATCAACTGTACTCAGACTGATATCTGTGTCATTTAAATGTCCCACAACAGTCTTTTATCATTTCAATATCAGTTATTTTGTCCTGGACTAAGTCTATTGGGACTCTGCCACTAGGTGGAGCGGTTTCACCTACCTGTTATGTGAATACGTACTCGTTAATAACAGAAGAAATGAATGATCTAAGGCAAGAAAGTATAGTCACTGGCTGTGTCCGAAATGGCACATTCGTGTACTGCATGTTGCATACTGGCCCAGTATACACTGTGTACTGCACATTACTCCCCACCCTAGTATACAGTATATGCAGTATGAGAACTTTCATGTACTCTGCTACACAGTCACATGGCCAGAACATTCTACAAGCTTTTACCTCAGAGCCTTTACCTCAGGGGGAGAGTCCTCTGTAGGAGAAAAGTTACATTGTTTAGGGAAATTGATCATTTTGTCACCAGTTTATAGACGTGTTAATATTGTTCCTAAGAGTAATGTTTCTAATGTTTCATTCTGTCAGTTCTGACATAGACGCCGGGTTGTTTATATTTAATTTTGATGTTGCTAGTGACATGTATGCACGTGCCTCTTAACGGTTTAAAAGGATGAATAGAAATCGTTGTAAATATAGTTCGAAATAAATAAGTTTGTTTATTTTTGCAGCGATTCGTCAGCCTAATGGATACATAATCAAAAAATTACACACGAGTCAGAAACCTACGCAGCCCAAGGAGTTAAAAATTACATTACATGTATTTACAAAAAAGGATAATGTTCATTGTTGTACGAAACACGTCTTACCTTCCCGTTGTGAAATCTAACAATGAGGCGAAGAGGCGCAGAAGAAAGACTGCGCTGCTGGCAAAAACAGCAGTTGCTTTAGTTCTACAGCAGGAGCTCGCTCGGTACAATACATAAATTATCACCTAAGTTAGCAGTAGTTTTAGTTAGCATTTGTCGTTAGGGGCAAACCTTACTCTGCTCTAAACAGTAGCGGTTCTAGCCTGCAAGGCGCCCTGCCCCGCCCATCCGAACCCACAAAAAAGCACTATTCTGCACTAACTGTAATTTTTGTTCTGACGATTTCACACAAACCAGAGGGAACAAAAACAACACGTTTGTGAAACTATACATTCACAGTATTATGAATGCATTGTTGTTTATTTGGTAGCATTTCGTAGTGTGACTGATTTTACTGATTGCATTAGTACTGTACAAAGTTAGAGGTGCGCTATTTGATCGATTCCCCCGCTCCCCCTACCTCGGGCTTCCAGCGGAATAGAATTGTACCATTTTAGCTTGTATACAAATTTTGCACTTCATGTCAATATATTACTTTAAATTTGAGGCTTGTCAGTACGTTGTAACAAAGGTTACTGGGCAGTAATTTGCATTTTTTCCAATTTAAAGGAGGCACAGATTGACTTACAGCAGACTTGATAAACCCTATACTTTTAAGATTAGTTTACTGCCTGTCGAAACCTGGCCATGTTGTCCACACTGTATTCCTGAAAGTTCAGTTAACTTAATTCTATTATTTGGGTAAACTTAAAATGTCCTCATAAGTTCTACTGACGTAAAATTTTTAAGTTGTTATAACATGTAATCCAATTTTGAGTTATGTAAACTAAAAACTTTTGATTAATTTCAAATCACTTTTGGATTAAGCAATATGAACTCCAGATTGAAAGTCACTATAACTTTAAACTGTGGAGCTCCAACGTCAGACATAAGCACCGCAGCGCATTATGGGGTGCCTTCGCTTACATTCAGCCTAGTGAACTTTCTACAGTGACTGAAAAGAGTTTTTAAAAAAGAGAACAGTCACCACAGTCATCATTACAACTACTTTGCATTTGGTGTAGTGCTTGGCTGACAAGCCAATGGTGAAAAGCTACCATCTGTGAGTCAGAATCTCGCCCTTCTAAATTGCACTAGTTTGAACAGATCTCCAATAGATCTGAGACTTCAAGCCCTCACGATGTGGGATCCCGCATCTAGACATGTGGATAAACAATGGAAACGTCAGCTATCACTAGGGACCATTAATTTGTACTGTCTCGGAGACTCATAAGCAAAACAATAAACAAATTTTGAACAAACGTGTTTGTTTTACATGAAAGCAAGCACATAAATTTAGTTGAACGTAAAAATGCCATTTAAATTGAAACTGATCGTAATACTTAAGTTCTGTGTGAGCATTTTGCTTAAATTCAAACTAAACATTACTTAACTGTTAGATTAATTTAAGCCACTTTAGTTGTTTTTACTAAATAATACTATTTGGATGCTACTCAGCTCATTTACATGGAACCTGTTGACGTAACTGTGTTAAGTACATCCAATATTTTATTTTTTTGAGTGCATATTTATAAAAGGGCAGTACATCTCCTTTTTGAAGCTGAGCTGGAGGCCATCGGAGCAGGGTTCGCCCGCCAGGCAGGTGCTCCTGCCTTGAACTGTGTGGAGGGGAGTACTGACTGCAGCCACATAAGAATCAAACCTCCCACAACATACAAGGACTATTTCAATAGGAAAGTGTTCCACTCCATCCAGCTGCAGGCCATCTGTGACCACAAAGGCTGGTTCTTAAACATCTTTACTGGCCTGCCTGACTCTGTTGATGATGCCTGGGTCCTCAGGTGGAGCTCAGTGTATGTACAGCAGCTGTATACACAACTTGGTTGGTACATCATTGGTGATGGAGGCTATCCTTGCCTTGCCACCCCCATCTGTTTGATGACCCTGTATCGCGAGCCAGTCTAGGACGCCATGCAGGCCAGGTACAACAAGCACCATGCAGGCCAGGTGTGTTGTAGAAAGGGCCTATGGGATGATTAAGACCCGATGGAGATCGCTCTTCTTTAAGGCCCTTGAGGTAAAGAAAATATAACATATGTATGTGCAACAAGGTGTCTATGCTTATGAAAATTAAATATGCATAAAATGACAGTGTACCACCCATGAGACCTGCTTTCTGAGTAGGTATGCTGAATAGTAACTACCATCAAGCATTGATTATGTCTGTACACACAGGTACAGTCAACCTTTGCTCCAGTGGTTGTGTCCTGTTGCGCCTTCCTGCACAACCTCTGCTTTTTTCAGGGAGATTTTGTGGAGCCAGGAGACATTCCAGAGGATGACCACGGGGAAAATGATGGGGAGGTGCATCAGCCTGTTGCTGAACCCAGTGACAACCTTAGAAACAGACTGGCTGCTGCTGTGTCTGCACTAGGGATGTACCTGAATCCATCACAAATAATGTGATGGAAACAGATATTTCTACTACCCAAAGTTGCTCGTTATTATTCAGAAAAAAAACATAATTGTCATGTCTGTGCATCAGCCATTATATTTCTTCAAGTCAGTTCATATCATTGTGGATGGCCACAATATAAAAATGACCATGCTGTTTGCAACATAGGACTTTGATTTCACTAACTATTCGTTTATTTACAACACAGTTTTGAAAAGTGATCGCTGTATTCTGTAGTTGCTGTAGTTACTCTTGTTCTCTCCCTTTTCTCCCCTCTAGTGGTCAGTGTTGGTTTAAACCTCTTGGTTTCTTGGTTTAGTCCTGTTTTGATTAAGTTCTGTTTCTTCCTTGATTTTTGGTTTGGTCCCATCAGTTCCCATGGCTCCCACCTGTCCTTAATTAAGCCTCATTTAGCCCTATATATACTCCTTGGTTTTCCTGCTTCTTTGTCTGGCTTTGTTTGGTGTTCACCCTATGTTGCAGTTTGTCTACCCAGTCTGTCTGTAACTTGCCTCTTGTAAGGTTTGAAACTTTAGTTACATTTAATATGAATAAATTGAATCTTGACCTGCACACGCATCCCGTCTCTCTTGACAAGCGTGACACTTAGCGAACTGGTGTAACGTTAATACATGAAGAATCGCAAACGCAGCATCATTGAAATTTAGATTATTCTCTTCAACTGAAGGATATTTTTCTATGTAGCTTTACTGTAAATAGTTTCTCTATCCAATGCAAGACAAAATCTCTTGATTTATAAAACATCTTTTCAGTTTCGGCCAAGCCATCAGCTAATGACTGTCGTCAGGCGTATTCCTGAAAACCTCCATCTAACAGCTGTATCCGGACAGTTGCGGGAGTTTGCAGGTCCGCAAAGTTCTGCGGGCATCCAAAGACCTCCAGCAAAAAGCAGTTTTGGTGGAAGTTTACCTTGTCCGGATATTTCCAGATTTACCACTTTTCACACAGTGCAGTGCACTCTATGGCAACTGCTCTCAGCCCTTTAAACAATACTACACATTTAGCTCTAATAACTGTTTACTTACTATAACTCCGACCTCTCAGATTTTTTTTTATAAATAATTTGTTATCTTTCTCTTTTTCGGTAACAGAGGATTAGCAAAGTAAAAATTTCATTGTGGAGTGTAACAGCCTGTTTTGCTGTGCATATGACAATAAAACTCTTGAATCTTGAATTTCTTCTGCAGTGCCACCACTGGGTGTGTGTGCTCTGCCAGGCCCTGTTGATGTGCGGTAAAGGCCCTCCGTATCCAGAGCGGCTGCTGCGGACGTTCAGGGGAGGACATGGAGAAGGATACCTAAGTGCCATGCAGAACCCTGAGGTCCTGGCGAACAATCCTTAGCACCATATCTTCTGGCTCACCTTTGAGCCCAAGTCTCGGAGCTGCTGCAAGAAGGAGGATAGTGTGCTCTGAGCCATCATCAAGAATGGCATAAGTCTCTAAGGTGTGCTCACTTTAAGGAGGACCTGGCTGCACCTGGACCGTCTGTCCAGGTACAAATCTTCATTCATTTTGCTGATGAGGCACGAAGTGTTCTCAGCCGCAGGCTTTGCATTCAGGTCATGCAAGGCTTGAAGATGTCTCCCCTTGCACTTCTGGCACACAGCCTTGAGGCGGCACTATGCGATCTGGTGCAAATGACTGCATTTCCAGCACCTCTTGTTATCCTGATCCACACTGTGCTCCACTGTTAAGGGACATGGATCAACACTGTGTGGCAGAAATTGGCTAAGGAAACTCAGGTTAAACTGGCAGTAGATAAAGTATTTGAATGAAACAAAGCGTGAGTCACTATGTGAAGTACTGGATAAATACTCAGAGGTGTTCAGACAGGAGTTGGGGACTCTTAAGAACATAAAAGCTTCAATCATAGTTAAACCTGACATATATCCTAAATTTTGTAAACACAGACCTCTCCCATTTGCTATGAGAGAGAGAGTGTTGGAAAAATATTACGCTCCCTTAAGATAAACATTGTAGCAACCATGATAAGCAATGTAACAATAATGTATTCATTATTATAGGGGTGAATCAATGTAATAATTTATATTAACAGTTATAGCTATACAATCTTTCGTATTACAAGAAATATCAAGTTCTCTGTGTTCAAAAAGAAAAGGCCTGTGAGGCCCTTTAGGGGCTGCATGTGAGATAAGGAAGGCGCCTCTGCCAGAGTGTTGTGGTCAGTAACAATGTATGTAGAGGGTGAAATGTTCAAGGTTTCATGGTATGTCTTATTCCACTAATGAGCAGGGCAATAAATATTGGTGACAACGTATGCTAGATGTAAAGGAAATAAGCAATAATGATGTAACGTAAATCAGAGATGAGAGGGGATCTGTGAAGATGGGCTGGCAGAGGCGCCCCACATACAAAGAGATGAGGTAATGTGTCTCTTTTTTTTTTTTAGAGAACATGTATAAAAATCGGTGCTTTGTGAGAATGCGTCAGCCACTCCCAGGACCGGCTCCGTTTGTTGTATGCTGCATTGAGTTCATGCAATAAATGTATACTGCATCAGACTCTGAAGACTTTGATTATTTATTTTGAAAGTAAGTGAACAGTGTGGTTAGAATCTTAGCCATATCTGGCCCAGGCTGAGAATTCTCTGCCACAAGAGTACAGAAAGAGCTCAGGAAGCTGGAGGAAGCTAACATTATATCTCCAGTTAAGCACAGTGAATGGGCAGCACCAATAGTGCCGGTGGAGAAAAGAGACATGTCATTCCACCTATGTGGGGATTATAAAGTGTCAGTAGATCAGGCAGTTGAAACAGACACCTACCCCTTGCCTCATTTGGAGGAGCTTTTAGCAACCCTTAGTGGAGGTAAGATCTTCTCCAAGATAGGCTTAGCAACAGCTTACCAGCAGGTGTTGCTGGATGATGACTCCAAGAAATACACTACCATCAACACTCACAGGGGATTGTCTGTGTATAACAGACCTCCTTTTGAAAAAGCTTTGCACCCTTCATATTCCAGCAGATTATGGAAAATCTGATGAAAGACTTACTAGTGGTAGTTTTTCTTGATGACTTGCTCATTATGGGACGCTCAGAGAGGGAACACCTTCACAACCTTCAGAAGGTCCTACAACACCTTCAGGAAAATGGACTAGGAGTGAAACGTTCTAAGAGCGAGTTTGGCAAAACTCAAATAGAGTACTTAGACCATGTACTGGATGAGCATGGCATTCACCCTTCAAAGCCCAAGGTGAGAGCTATACAAGAGGCTCCTGCTCCTACAAATGTCAAGGAGCTCCAGGCTTTCTTGGGACTTGTTAATTATTATGGAAGATTTGTGCCACAGCAAAGCACAGTCTTAGCACCACTGTACAGACTGCTCAGAGGACATGTAACTTGGAAATGGACTGAGGTAGAAAAGGTTGCTTTTGTTAAGTGTAAAGAACTGCTGACTAGTGATCAAGTTTTAGCTGTGACCCCAGTCTACCACTCACCTTAGAATGTGATGCCTCCGTATATGGCATCGGAGCAGTTATCCAACACACTATGCCAAATGGGGAGGAGCGACCAATTGCTTATGCCTCCCAAACACTGTCCTCAGCAGAGAAAAAATATTCTCAAATAGAGAAGGAAGCTCTTGGACTCATAAATGGTGTAAAGAAATTCCACCAGTACTTGTGGGGTATGTAGGGTGACCAAACCTTGACTCTGATGTGGAGCAAATTTTAAAGGAATGTGAGACCGGCCAGCTGGAACAAAAAATGCCTCAACAGGTTCCACTACACCCCTGGGAGTTCCCAGGTGAGTCCTGGAAGAGATTGCATATAGACTTTGCTGGACCCTTCCTGAACAACATGTTTATGATTGTTGTTCATTCATATACAAAGTGGTTGGAAGTGCTCCGCATGTCATAAATCACCTCTCAAACTACCATTACAAGGCTGAGGAGACTGTTTGCCTCCTATGGTCTGCCTCAACAAGACAGACAACGCTACCACATTCACATCTGCGGAGTTCCAGACTTTTGTTAAGCAGAATGGAATTCTGCACACCACAATTGCCCCAGGCCATCCAGCAACTAATGGTCTTGCAGAGAGATATGTCCAAGGCAGTTATGAAGAAGCGCGCTAACACTACCCTGAACATTGAGGACAGGGTTTCACTGTTCCAGTTGCAATATTGGACTACACATAACTGCACAACTCAACAGTCCCCAGTAGACCTGTTTCTACACAGACATGTCTGGACAAGCCTTAAGCCTTGCACCAAAGAGACAGCATCAACAAAAGGACCACCATGACGCAGTGCTGCAGACCAGTTTTTTAATGTGGACAATGCTGTGTATCTGCGTAGCACGAGGGAGGTGATCACAAGTGGATTCCAGGGTTGGTGGTGAGACAGACAGAGCTGGTATTGTATGAAGTCAGAGAGCGGGACTCTGATACAGTACACAGATGCCATAGAGACCAGCTGCAGTCTACTATGCAGACACCAGAGCCCCTAGACACTGAACCTTTGGCTCTGACGCGCTCAATCCATGTGTGTAAACCACCAAAGTGATATACACCGTAAAACAAGGGATGTTGCGATCAAGTTTTTTAGCCCTCGACCCCAATCCGAGTCTTGTATTTTCCTAGGTAATACAGTTGCACCGTGCACATTTCAAGTACATTAAAGTTATTAAAACTAATTTAATGTATATGCTTGACAACTGAAAAGCAAATGCATTAAGAAAAAAATTGCCTGCGGCCAAGCCGTTCATTGTTTTTTTTAATTACTTTTTTTATTTTACAAAATAACAAAGGAAACCTTCTTGTAAATCTCTGATAGAGCAGTATCTGAAATGTAGTGTCGAGAGGGTAAGGCATACTGTGAGGGTCATACCAGACAATATACCTAAGTGTTTGATTTTATTTAATCTTACAATTATTCAAGTGGTTAAGTTGTCTAACTGTCAGTTACAATGATACTTTTTCTGAAAGCCTCTATTTTGTATGCTATCCTTATCAATCCTTAGCTGCTCTCTGTGGTCGTTAGTTTAGGCTAACTCGTATACATCACATACAGCTAAAGCGTTAGGTGTTTCAGTTTTGAAATGATACCTTGGTTCTTGTTAGTAGCCTTGAGGAATAATGTCGTTGGAGTATGCTGACCTAAAAAACATTCAAATTTAAAAGTTAAAAGAAAACCCATTTGCCTGGAACATTCGCCTCAATTTGCCGAATTTGAACGCGCCTGTATTCGCTACCACATGGGCTGATCATCCAAAGCGATTAATTCAGTTACCCTCTCGGTAATCTTTTTGGCCTTGTTGCTGTCTCGAGGAAATTTCTCTCTCCTTTTAAAAGTATATCCTCCAGTGTGTGTTGCTTTGGAGCAGGCTTTGCCTGTGTTACCTGAGTGAACTGTATTCCGCTGAGTGTTTATTTTTTTAGGTGCTGTACTAAAGTGGTAGTAGCCTGTTGAATGCAGCTCTGTGTTACTACCACCTCCCAAAATGCTCACATTGCAAACATTACAAATGGCTGCTGGACTGCTTTCATTTCCCAATTTAAAATATATCTACACTGCAGACATTTTAGCTGCATCCTGCCACAAATTATGCTCTCAGTTTACGACACCTGTGTGACAGCTGACGTAAAACAAAGGATCGGGCTTAGGGTCAGGCTCAGTAAAGACGATACCGATCAGTTAAAAAATGCCTTGATCGGCCCTGATACCGATCTTTGAGATTGGATCGGGACATCCCTACACGAGACTGTATACCACTGCTGTAGACTGGGTCCATGTACACATATGCACACAGTCTGAATGCTCATACCTTATACCAGGCATGTGGGGTCCGGGTAGGCAGGGTAGGCAGTGATAATATCATCAAAATAAGCATACAACAAAATCATAACAACGTATCAGAATCTCACTCTAGTTACAAGTGTGCTGTGTTATAACGTATGTTTTATGACATTTTTATGTCCTTGTCCTTATTAAGTCTGTAAATTCTAAGAGCGAAATGCTGTAAAGTGCACAAGCTCGCCTACTTTTTCAAAGGGAAGGGTAGGCTCTGCTTTTTTTTTAGGATTGCCTTTAACGTTGTGAGTTTCAGAGTTTGAGCATGACTATTGAGTAGATTAAGGCAAGATCAACGGACGAGGAAAAGCACTGTTCATGGCGGGAGTGTGAGCCAATAAGGGCCACTAACGTGCTAAATTGCTACAATGTCATAGATATTTGTGTTATCAATAAAGCAAGTGCCTTCCTGACTGACCCATAATAATAATATAACACACACTTACCTTCCTGACTCACCCATAATAATAATATAACACACACTTACCTTCCTGACTCACCCATAATAATAATATAACACACACTTACCTTCCTGACTGACCCATAATAATAATATAACACACACTTACCTTCCTGACTGAACCATAATAATAATATAACACACACTTACCTTCCTGACTCACCCATAATAATAATATAACATAATGATGTCATGAGTTTTTCAGTGATTCACTTGTTAACACTGAATTTCACAATTATTCATTTTGCTAATGCTCTAATCCAGACCACTTTACAGTACTGTCCTACTATGTTGGAGATCACACACCTCTAAGGCCGCCCTGCAACTGGAAGTCACAACCCCCTGGTTACATGGCCTCGTCCCACATCACTGCTTCTACTTAAGGCAGAGCTACAGCAAAACTAGGCCTGCCTCTACTCTTATGCCAGCTTCAGACTACACGATTTCAGCCTGATTTTGACACGATTTTGTCGTTGCAGACAGACTTACAGCGTTGGGCCTGAATATGAATGCTTAACCCCTTGTAGTGAGACGTGATCTAAGAACAGTGATGTGGCGTCTGGGACGCCCTACAACGAAACATGACACATGACACGAAAAGTGTAGCATGTTAGATTTTTTGTATTTTCTTGCCTAGTCTGACATCCCTTATGACATGTTCCTTGACATTGACCAATAGGATGAATGACAGTCGTCCTCCCCGACGACCTATGAACTTGTGTGAGGTCTTGAAAGGCAGCATATGATGATTGGTTGGGGTCATACTTGTAATGTTGCCAGTCTCCTAGCCAAGACACAGCAAGAATTTATGACACTGTGATTGCCTAATCTTACATGGTGACCATTGTGAAAGACAAAAATATTGTGTTGTCTGATCCCGGCATTAGAGGACTTTAATGTATCAGCCAATCTGCTGAGGGCTGCAGGAAGGCAGTCTAGGATACTGTGGTGTCTTTACTTATTTACTCTCTATTAACCATCCTTCACTTTCATGACATCTGTCCATTCCTCTGTTTAACTCCACTTTTAGATTTCTAATTCATTCCATATGTGTCACTCATACCCCTCTGTACCCTGTTGTTTGACTGCATACTCTAGTCTTAACTGGTCCACTTTCATTTTCTGCCTCTTGCATCTCATATAGACTCCTAAAATGCAGCACTGTCAATACCTGTAATAGCAGTTAAGGGAAGTATGACACCAGTAGGCATGCGTGTTGTGCACCAGTAGTCTAACAATCACTTAAGTATATTGTGAGTATGGTGTAAGTATACAAACGCGTAAGTATGAAACACTGTAAAAGTGTGTGTGTGAGAGTTAGAAAAGTTATAACGAAAATGAACGACACGGTGTGATGTAGGATTAGTATGACCGCAGATGACGAGGCATGTGCTCTTGATCTGTACTAGAGGGCGGGGCACAATCACAGGGGAGGGGAGATGAGTTGCAGTGTCAGACAGAGCTACACACTCGCGGCTCGAGATAGTCAGAGATGGAAACGTCAACACGCATAATGCTGAATGGCGAAAGCTGTCGGATGTGAGCGGTTTTTTTGTTTGATCCAGCAGGGAGGCCCAGAAGGTGAAAGCGGTGGCAGCATTGCTGTATAGGTCATTGCAGCACAACGCCGTCTACTGTTTATTTCATCGCGTTATCGCTCGTCCCTCGTTTCCGATTGGTGATTTGGGCTAGAGAAGTCTGTTCTGGTCGTGGATCCATCGAGTGAGCGACTACATCTTCTTTTAGCACTGCCGAAACTGCTCACAATGGCTCTGACAATTTGTACCAGATTCACTGACGAATATCAGCTTTTTGAAGAGCTTGGAAAGTAAGTGCTTGTTGTATTGTCGAGCATCTATGTGAATAAGAAACCATTATGTAATATGCGCACCTTGTCTAGAAGTACAAACTGCACGCGTAGTATATTTCGTAAATATGAATATGAAATCGTCCTGTATTTGCAAAAGATAGCCTGCAGAAGGTGTGACAGTTTCAGGCAATATGACATCGCTGCTCTAGGTAAATGGAACCGTCCCCTGTTTAGTAGATCATACTCGGAGGTGATGAGCTGAAGCCTTTCGCCTCAAATTTGTGTGTGTGTGTGTGAAGTCAGCATGACTTAACATGTTAGAAGGGGGTGGTGGGTGTCTGGATTTTCTCTCCAGAGACAGGAATACACAGGGTAATGCGACATGGGCAGCTTCTGCGCAGATACGTCCCCGACCGTAGCCTACTTCGCTGTTTATTGTCGGTTCGGGGATTCCTCGTATTTGGGTAGGGATAAAAGTGGGGGTAGAGCGGGCGGCAGCTCCCACCAAATCCGCATAGTCCCCTTCCCCCTTCTGCTCATACCCACAGCAGATTTGGAAATGCCAAAAGACACTAAGACAATAAGACCACTGTCACCAAACACATCCGTCCAGACATGGTCATGCGTATATTCTTTGTGCGCATCTAGCTTGGTGGTCTGGATAAGTACCGTCCGTTTTGACCTTACGTTAAAATCACAGTGATGGCGACCTTTGCACAACAAGTGTCTTAGTGCTAATCTCCATTTCGCAATACAGAGCGATATTAAGAAAGTGCAGATCAAATCAGGTAAAGGCGAATACTCTCGCCACAGCGACTGGACGACCTATTTTATCTGACAAAATCCCTGAAATGTTAGAAAAACAGGAATACTGGAGGCCGTATTGCAGGGTGTTAACCCCTTAACCCCTTTCCCTGCTTAAATAGGTCTCGCTACTATTTAGCACAACAAGAAAGATCTCAGAGGAGGGCATGGAAATATTAACATTGCCATGGTAACGTTAGCACGCACCGTTGACATGGTACCAATTCTGTGTGCTGAACCGTGCTCTATGCACCATGAAGCCTAGTTTGCAGCACTGTGGGTTTGTGGCTAAATCTCCCCTCTCTCATTCCCCTCATCTTTCTCCTTTTTTTTCTTTAAGGGGAGCGTTCTCAGTGGTCAGACGATGTGTCAAGATATCATCTGGCCAAGAATATGCTGCCAAAATTATTAACACCAAGAAACTGTCTGCTAGAGGTAGGTGACACTGGCTCCTTTCAGCGCTGTGGCGTGGAGTGATGTGGCATAAAACCTGCTCAGCTTGCAGAGCGTGGTTTGGGTTTGGAGAGTGAGGGACTCAGTCTCCAGAGAAGAGGAAGCAGAACAAGAGACTGATCATCAGACTCCTTGTGTGGCCTGATTTGAATTTTTCAGTGTAGATGTGTGTGTATGTGTCCACATATATGCGTGTGTGTGTATTGATTCAAGGACTTTGGTTTGTGTTATCCTCTGTGGCATAGCACCAGGAGAGACGACCCAGTTCTTTCACATCCATCATTGTAATTGTTGCCATTGGCCTGTTTGCCTGTGGGCTGAGGTAGGATGGAATAGTGTAACCTCCTACCTCTCAGTTCCCTGCGCCAATCATACGCAATGTCTCTCAGGTTGTTTCCCGGAGATCCACTCCATTCTGTGTCATTTTGGTTCAGATAAGGCTAGAATAAAAGTTGGTTTTTTCATGTTATTGTTCAGTCATGATGGTAAGCATAGAAGCACTCCTCTTTCTCTCTCTATGTCTCCATTTTTTTCTCTTTTTTTCTCCATCTCTACCCTCCCCTTTCGCCTTCCTGATATGGAGAATGAAATGGATACCCGCTCTGACGGATCAGTGTCATAGCAGAGATGCATGGTGGGATGGCTTTTCCAAAAATACAACATCGTGTGGTGTGATGGGTTATGTGTAGTGTGGTGTGATGGGTTATGGGTAGTGTGGTGTGATGGGTTATGGGTAGTGTGGTGTGATGGGTTATGGGTAGTGTGGTGTGATGGGTTATGGGTAGTGTAGTGTTATGTGCTGAGCACTAAAGTGTTGGGCTGGGGCTGTAAAACATGGTCTTAACCTCTTTATGTGTTAAGTCCCAATGGCTGATCCCTGAGCTGTGGTTAGGGTATGTTTCTGGGCTAAAGGTTTGTGGAGAGCAGTGAGGTAGGGGTTAGGGTGGGGGTGAAAGAGGTGAAGACAGGTGCAGTTTGGTGAGTGTATGTCACAGTAACCCAACGTGTGATCCTGATTATAGCAACTGTCCTTAATTATTAATGACCCCTGTGTCTGTAGGAGAATTGATGGGCAGCCCAGAGTGTGAATCTAAGACAGATGGAGAGAGAGGGTCCAGGAGAAACAAGAAAGACACGGTCAAAGGACAATGTTTCAGTCAGGCTGACTACAGATTCACTGTGTGTGTGTGTGTGTTTGTGAGTATTTTAGCCAGGCTCACTGCAGACTCTGTGTACAAAGCTAAGAAAAAGGTAAACAGAGAAAAAGAGATGTGAATGAAAGGGTAGAGAACAGGAGGTCCAAGAGATAGAAGAGGAGGGTAAGACAGAGCAGAGCAAGTTGTTGGTTTGACAAAGTGACTGCCAATCTGTTTAGTGAATGCATCAGTGAATAAGGCAGTTTAAATCAAACCAAACTGAAAACAGAAGGCACCTAGACACACTTTCACAGTCTTTCTACAGTTCTACAGTCTGAAGACTATTTGCTCTTATATTAGAAAGTGATGTAACTGATTAATTAATGCCAGAACATGAACACACACATTCAACCATGCCCTTCTCCACAACCATAACCTCTTCTTCAGTTTTAATCTTTAGCAAGAACCAAATCAATTTTATGGAATTTAGTCATTCCAGGCACTGGAGGTTACAGGTCTGTTGCTTGTGACTCTAGCGGTGCCTACTGTAAATCGGTGGCACAGTATGATAATAGCATTTGCAGTGGATTCTCAATCTTTGTGATGGTGCACAGATTTCTTTCAGGGTGCTATTTCTTATTTTTAGATGTAGGCAACAGTTTCCCTTGTTGAAACGACATTTTGAAAACATTTGAAATATTTATTTGGAATATTTATTGTTTGGCTCTTGTTTAACTGGGGTGGTTTGGTAGTATGAGCATGCATAACTAACAGGTATTGTGTAAATAGGCATTGCTGACCCTCTCCATTGAGAAAAAGGAAGAATTCTCTCCCTGAACCTTGTTTGAGTTTGTTCTTCAGAATAAGTAATCGTCCATCACAAGAATGCTGAGACGTTCCAGGGATTTAGGGCTATGCAGAAGTCTTATCCTAACTGTTTGACCAGTTGGTTTGTCATGGGAATAACTCCTCAGTTCATCAGGATATATGTCCACAACTGTTTTGTTTTTTTCTTTTTCATAGTGTCTTGGTAAATATGTGACTCTCATCTCTTTTTAGATTTTAAATTCACATGTGATAACAGAGCTACCACTGCAAATCTCCAGGTTATGGAGCCAAAAATGAGCTGGTAAAATGTTGACACAGTTGCTGATTTTTTATGACTGAACTTTATCATTGTAAGATGTTTTGGAAACCACATTTCTTACAAGTCTCACTGCTGATACGGCCTTTATTATTTAGGCATTTGTCCTGGTCATTAGCACAGAAGACAGTAGTGGTGGACATGTTTTACTGATGACATCGGCCCTCTCCTTATCTTACCCTGACTCCAGTATAAAGAGGTTAACAGACAATGTAAAAATTCGGCTTGGATTCTCCATAGTGATTACTCCACTGCTCTGACCTTTCCCTTCTGGAATGACGCTGAATTATTTGAATTTGTGCTCTAGCCTCAGCTGGCCTTTAAGTGAACCATACACCTCTTCTGCTGCAGAGAAGCATGTGTGCTATGCCTGACTGCTCACTGACTTTAATTGGTGTAGTTGCAGTTGGTCCACCTTTTCTGTGTCCTCTCACTCCTTGACCTGCATGAGTCATACATGCACAGACACGCGCTCACACACACACACACAAACTCACACACACACACACACACACATGCACGTGCACACACACACAGTAAAGGGAAGGGAAGGGAAGGAGTATCACATGACAGATGGTGTGAAGGAAGGCTAAAAATATTATGCAGTGGTTTCTCTGACAGACAGAGATGGAAATAGATTGCTTTGGGCTGCACCTATCTATGTATCTATCTATGTATCTATGTGTCTAAGAACATGTCACCGTTAAGAACTTGTGTCATGTAGACAGACTGT
Organism: Chanos chanos; assembly: GCF_902362185.1. Lineage (NCBI taxonomy): Eukaryota > Metazoa > Chordata > Actinopteri > Gonorynchiformes > Chanidae > Chanos > Chanos chanos. The sequence goes on from NC_044505.1 coordinate 25,318,928, forward strand.
TTTCCATTTTCAGAAAAAAAGATGAGAGGCAGATTTTCAGTTTGATAACTAGGACATAACTAGGGGATAGCTGTGCCTCTCTCTCTCTCTCTCTCTCTCTCTCTCTCTCTCTCACACTCATTCTGTGCCTCTCTCTCTCTCTCTCATTCTGTGACTCTCTCTGTCTTTGTCTGTCTCTCTGTCTGTCCCCCTATCTCTTCTATCTCTGTTAGTCTCTGTCTGTCTGTCTCTCTCTATCTCTCTCTCAATCCGTGGCCTGGCATTAGACAGTCTTCTGTGAGTCTTAATTGAAGTCAAATCGTTTAGTTCACTTGGGTTGCTCAGGTCACATGTTAGTCGTAGTATGATTGACAGTGCCTCTCATCCCCCGCACGCCACACTGGAGTCATATCAGAGCACCTTAAGTCATTGACTAAGACCACCAAGGTGCACCACAGAACGCCAAAGGAGATCTTTTCTACCAGTGGCCATCAATCTGTATAACCCCCACCCCTTCTGTAGGTGAAACAGCTGAAACATTGGACACTGAGAACAATAGTATCGTTATCATGTGCAATATTACTCTCTCAGTGTCACTGGCAATATTACTTTTCGATATCATGTGTAGTTCTTACCATTCATCACTGCCAATTCGGCTGTGAATAATAATGTGCAATATCACTTTTCTACTATTCTACTCTCTATTCTTGTGTACTTATTTTATTTTTTTTTCCTAATTACCTCACTTTTTATTGTTATTCTATTACACACTATTGTTTTATTTAATACTTCATTTATAACTCTCTTGTCTTCTGTTCCTTATCTTATCTTCTCTTATCTTATGGTTTTGCAGGATGGTTAGTTGTGGTGTAGTCACATAGCATAATGACTCGAGTCCTTAGTCACTAGTGTCATGCGTTGCTCTCTCTTTCACTTCTCTAACCACCAGGCCAACAATCTGTGGATCCATCAGTTTGTTTAAGCTGCAGAAGTCCTTGATGGAGCTGCAGATGTAGTTTTCAGGGTCAGACTGAGAGTGAGGGGAAAATGAATTATTCTAATCTGCCTCTGTGGAAGGCACAACCTTCCCCATCCAGGCTCTGCTATGACAAAATCAACCAAAAGGGGCCAGACCAACAGGAAATTATATTTTTTGTGTGTGTGTCTGTATGAGTATCTGTCTGTGTCTGTTTGTGTGTATGTCTGGAACAACTTTTCCAAAAATAGATATAGTGTAGTGTTATGGGTAGTGTGGTGTGATGGGTTATGGGCAGTGTGGTGTGATGGGTTATGTGTAGTGTGGTGTGATGAGTTATGGGTAGTGTGGTGTGATGGGTTATGGGTAGTGTAGTGTTATGTGCTGAGCACTAAAGTGTTGGGCTGGGGCTGTAAAACATGGTCTTAACCTCTTTATGTGTTAAGTCCCAATGGCTGATCCCTGAGCTGTGGTCAGGGTATGTTTCTGGGCTAAAGGTTTGTGGAGAGCAGTGAGGTAGGGGTTAGGGTGGGGGTGAAAGAGGTAAACAGGTGCAGTTTGGTGAGTGTATGTCACAGTAACCCAACGTGTGATCCTGATTATAGCAACTGTCCTTAATTATTAATGACCCCTGTGTCTGTAGGAGAACTGATGGGCAGCCCAGAGTGTGAATCTAAGACAGATGGAGAGAGAGGGTCCAGGAGAAACAAGAAAGACACGGTCAAAGGACAATGTTTCAGTCAGGCTGACTGCAGATTCACTGTGTGTGTGCGTGTGTGTGTGTGTGTGTGTGTGTGCCTATGTTTGGGATGAATGCTGTAGAAAGAATCTCATGTAGCTATGGATTTTTGAGAGCTTGTTGTCCCATGGGGTTTTGGGTTGTGAGGTGTAAAACCCTCGTTTAGGTAAAGGGTTGGTATGACACTGATTGTACTTGTCTGCTCCACTGCTTCTGTTATTTTTATTTACATTCTCATGACCAATGACACCACAACAGATTCCTGGCACAGGTACCTGTACATTTACTTGGTTAAGGATTAAGTCAGGGGGTGCCGTCATATTTTGATTTGACTGTTGTGGCCTGTAAAGCCCTTTGAGACTGTAAACAGTGATATTGGGCTCTAAATAAACTTGAACTTGAACTTGAACTTAATTAAAGGTAAATCCAGTTCTGACTGGGCAGTTGCCTCTTCGGCTCAAAGACACTCTCTCTTTCTCTCTCTCCTCTCTCTCTCCTCTCTCTCTTTCTAAGAGGAAACAGTAACACACTGCATGTTTAAAGAAAATAAGCACACACACACACACACACACACACACAGCCCTGCTGCAGTGCAGTAGCTAGGCCTGACAGTGAGAGAGCAGAGTGAAGACCAAGCATGTGAATGACAGTATTAAATCTCCAGCCCATTAATTATCTGTGCGCTGAAGTGTAGTGAGGCAGATAGACTTGTCTGTCACTCATTGTGCTGTTCTCATTGTGTTGTTTTATATGTCGTTTCCTTATGAGCTGAGTATACGGTCTGCATAGGAGTGTAACGCCGTACGGGAAACCCCATGGCAGGGAAATGTCAGTTATGGTCATTTTACTGTTCTCATCGTGTGTACCAACACCAACAGCCAGCCAAACTCCATCCACTAAATGCAGAAGAGTCAGGATTTGTCTTAGTTTTCAACTTTAACAAGATGCCGGGATGCATTCATGAATAGGAGTGAAACTGTAAAACAGCGCGAGTCTGAGGAAATATAATAAAGTGTAAATAGTGATCCAGATGTAAAGAGTTCTCTTGTATGTATTGAATAAACTCTAGATGCACGGATTTTTACGAATAAAGTATGATTTGTTTGTGGTTATGGGAATGTCAATGATGGTAATGGTTATGGGAATGTCAGTGATGATAATGGCTATGGGAATGTCAGTGATGGTGATGGTTATGGGAATGTTAGTGATGGTAATGGTTATTGGAATGTTATGGTTATTGTTATGGGAATGTCAGTGATGGTAATAGTTATGGGAATATTAATGATGGTAATGGTTATAGGAATGTCAGTTACGTTAATATTTATGGGAATGTCAGTGATGGGAGCGGTTCTAGGAAAGTCAGTGATGGGAGCGGTTCTCGGAAAGTCAGTTATGGTATTGGTTATGGGAATAGTAGTAACGGTAGTGGTTATGGGAATGTTTGATATGGTAGTGGATATGGGGATGTTATGGTTATTGTTATGGGAATGTCAGTTTTGGTAACTGTTATGAGAATGTTAGTTTTGGTAATGGTTATGGGAATGTCAGTTACATTAATAGTTATGGGAATGTTAGTGATGGGAGCGGTTCTGGGAATGTCAGTTATGGTATTGGTTATGGGAATATTAGTAACGGTAGTGGTTATGAGAATGTTTGTTATGGTAGTGGATATGGGGATGTTATGGTTATTGTTATGGGAATGTTGGTTACAGTAATAGTTATGGGAATGTTAGTTATGGTAATATTTATGGGAATGTTAGTGATGGTAGAAGTTCTAGGAATGTGAGTTTTGGTAAGGGTTATGGGAATGTTAGTGGTGGTAATGGTTATGGGAATGTTAGGGCATTTTCATACCTGAAAGTCCGGACCAAGGTCCCAACCAAGGTTCATGTTTTGTTACGTTGTATGCATTTGATCCAGTTAGTTTTGGTTTCACACTGCAATTTTGTGAGCAAACTAAACAACTTTGCATGATATACCTACATGGGCTGTGTCTCCCTATACTTGACACTGATTGGTTTGAAGACGGGCATACGTCTGACGTTGGCCTGTTGTCAGTTCGGCAGGTAGCCTTTTCCATTTGTGGCAGTAGTGGGACAGTTTTAATTGATCAGGTGCCAGGTGATATCTACCACCACTCAGACAGAGTGGCAAAAAAAAAAAATTATAAGATAACAATTGTATTTGGCCTTAGGTAAAGTAAACCAAGCACAACAAACATTCAACACTGCAATTCATTTATTTAAAGAAACTCAATCTAGACCAGATACGTTTAATAGATGTATTATATTTCATTGTTTGGTTCACGGTAAAAAAGTAAAGTCTCTTCAGCATGAAACAAGAGTCTCTGAGAAAGGCCTGTGGTAGCCGCGGTAAAAAGAGAAGAGAAAAGAAAAACTGTTCTTCAGTCACAGTCCACTTTGAGTCGCCTGCTTACAGCAGAAACAATTTCAAACAATTTCACAACAAAAATTAACATAATAAAGAAAATACAGCTACAGGAGTAAAGTAAATACAATTAATTTCAATAGCGATACATACAGGCAACCCGGGCGCCAGAGGGAAAATAGAAATTAGATAAAAATTTAAATAAACAGGAAGTAAATCAATTAAATGAATTCAACCCTCTCAAAAGAAATCCTCCCCGGTTGCCTCGGCTTTCAGCCTCCTGCGGTCAGCGACTTGACCTTGCAAAAGAGGTAAAACCACAAAATCGGACACACCGCTGCTGTGTCACCTGCTAAAAAAAGATAAAACAATCCACAACTACAATTTGAAGCAGAAACGTGAACACGGAGCTTATCGGTGTGTTCAAAAAAAACGTTGTAGAACACAGAAAACCTGCTTAGCGCGTCCGGACGATGCATGTAAGCGATCCAGGAGCACTCAGGTGTGACAGACAGGTAGAGGAAGTGAGAAAGAGAGAGGGCAATGTTACCTGGGCTGGTATTTATAAAAAATGACCTTGACCTGTATGCAGACGCCATGTTTTTAAAAAATATTTTATTATAGGGAGACATGGGCTGTGTCCGAAATGGCATACTAGTGTACTGCATACTGCATACTGGCCCAGTATACTGTACTGTGTGTAGTGTGTACTGCACACTACTCCACACCCTAGTATACAGTAAAGTATGCAACTATCTTTCATCATGGGATGCAGTACCCGACGAAGTGAGCTCTGGTTGTATACTGCAAATTTTTGCCAGAGTAGTACATCATCCAGGTAGCTGTCATGTACTGCAAAATTTTTATTTTTCGTGTACTGCATACTACTTACTACTTTTGCGTCAAGATCGGTATATGAGTAGTATGTAGTATGTAGTCTGCCATTACGGACAGCCATGGTTTTATCACCACACATTTGAATGGAGAAAAATGAATGAACATATTCATTTCATTGCCACTATACTAGGGCTGAACGATTTGGGGAAAATATCCAATTGCAATTTCGATTTGATTTGCGATATAATTTTTTAAAGTCAAATCTCAGTTCAATATTCACTGTGTACTAGATTTAATTGAGCATGTGATTGAGCATTACCACTGTCAAAAATATTAAGTGCTCTATATTCTAATGTAAAGATGATAAGTTAAAGATATGGAATTGCTTCCAACATGTATTTATTACATTTTGTAATTGGCATAGAACATAGAGCAATCGAACATGTAAGGGATAATATATAGGCCTAGTCCGCCAGTCATTATCGAAAAATAAATCCCGACAGGACAAACAGGATCCCATGTATTATACAGTTACTTGCCAAAATGACAGAAGAAACTTCACACAGTGTTTCATTTTAATGATGTTATTGCTGTTTCATGGCTTCTGCTGTGAAAAATAGTCCTTCTGGCAAACAGAACTTTTAAGTAGTAAGTGTTGCATAGCAACATGTTAGGCTACCTGGGGGTATTCCAGAAAGTGAGTTTAGTGAAAACTCTGACTTAGTTAACTCAGAACAAGTAGTCAACCTCCTAATAGAAGAGCCATCTGGCTTTGTTTTACTAGGAGAATGAAGCCATAGGGCTCTTCTGTTAGGAGGTTGACTATTTGCTCTGAGTTAACTAACTCAGGGTTTTCACTAAACCCGCTTTCTGGAACACCCCCTGCAGACTCGTCAACTTGTTGCAGATAGGCTGTTTATTTCCTTTACTTATCTCCATAAGTGAACGGACTACTTGCGGTATGATTTAAAGATGTGAATCAGACAGCACAAAACCTGTTGCCAATGACAGCGGTCATTAATTCTTTTCAGCTTTAATTATCAAGAAATATCGGACCTCCGAACTTTTGAATGGCCCATTCACTTCAACGGAAGTTTTGTTCCTCAAGTGTATTTTTATTGTTTTACATTAGACATCACACATAAATTCAATGGAACTTTCTGCAGCAATTCTGAGGAACTGTAGGTCAGATGCGATCCATAACGTAAATCCTAAATCGCAACCTTTGTGATTTGCTAATCGCATTGTTTCAAGTTGCGATTTCGATTTGAAATCGATTCATCGTTCAGCCCTACACCATACCATTATTATGGCATTACTACCAGCAGCACCAGCTTTAAGCGCAGTACTCAAAACTAGTTCGAATTCACCAAATGAACGTGATTGTCGTACGAAAATAATACTGTCGCCGATATAATAAGTTTTGGCATTTTTATGTGTTTTTTTCAAGCACCCTTAGTGAAGGTAGTGGTTATGGGAATGTGAGTTATGGTTGTGGTTATGGGAATATCAGTTATGGTAGTGATTATGAGAATGTTAGTTATGGTAATGGTTATAGGAATGTTATGGTTCTTGTTATAGGAATGTCAGTCATCAGAAACATAATTAGACAGTTTGGATTGGTGTTATAGAGATTAGATCATGGAATGGGTCAATCCATCCTGTAGTTTGATGGGAGCTTTCAGATGCGGAGTTATTGGACTGGTGGAGCTGTAAATCTGGTCGGAAACTGTGAGCCATTTACATTTTTTTTTCAATTGCTAAGAAGCATCGGTCAATACTTTTTCATACTGTTCATACAGTTTGCATTACCAATGTGCATCTTGGCCAAACAGTTACATGTCTCACAATAAGCTTGTTTGACTATAACACTGACATTAATTCTCACTCAGAAAGCATACATTGTCACTCACAACACACTGACCTAAAAAGCACTAACAACAGGGAGCATTACATAAATAATGAACTTTTATCTTTGAATGATTTGTCACATAAATCAGTATAGAATAAGAATAACACCTTTTCACTTTATTGACTGTACTTAAGTATATGTAACAAAAATGGATCAGAAATGCATCAGTTTGCTTCAATATCCCTTATTTAGTCTATATCTTTGCACATAGTAATTTACTTGTGAAAAATAAGAGGTTGAAATGGAAAAAAAACAAATTCCTGAAATTCCAGGGCTGCAATAATAATTACAAAAAACAAACAAACAGACAAACAAACAAAATCAACAACATGTATGGTATGCAGTTTTAATAGTATGCAGCGAACAAGTGTTTACCTATACTTAAGATACTTTTTCTAAACTCATCACCCAGCAGCACACCTACATCACACAATTAATTTTCTGCTCAAAACCCCATTTTGTTCAGTAAATACCAACTCTACATTTAAAAAAAAAAAAAAAAAAACCCTTTCTCTACATACATTGACTCTATCAAAACATGGCAACCCAATTCAATATCAGATCATTCTTTCAAAACACTAGCACATGTTTTCTATCCAAGAGGAACATATAGTCAATCATCCAAATCAATCCAAAAAGTCCCCTTTTTACTGTGCATGTACGTGTTATTGAAAGAACTTCAACACCTGGCTGTGTCTCTGATTGAGATTAGAATCAGCTGTCTATTTTACACAACTTGCGGTAAATCAGCTGTTTCATAATGTTTCAATGATCTGTTCATTTAAATGCTTATCAGCTGTTTCAGTATAGTTTCTGAGCTGCTTTATAATATATTTAGGATTTTGAACATTAGGTTTTCTTTTCTGACATGCTGTGTGCAAGCATTTGTAAATAAGACAAGAAAGATCCTTAGTTTTAGTATTGGGTAAGCTTCTATGTAAAGAAAATTTAAGCATTTTAGAAATATGTTAATTGACTGCATATCCTGTGAAAACAACATGAGTTGTGCTAGTGGTATGGTCCACAACAGATGGATGTTGTGTTTAGAGTTTTGAAAATGTGACTACAGCGTGGAAAAAAGGATGTTAGGCTTTCAGCTGAAATGTCAATCAGCTGTGTTTGGAATGATTATTTTTTCATTTTATTGTAAATATCCCGCTTTTCTATATATTTCAATACGGTTACTGCAGAAATGCATGAAATTTGCCATCATTCTGTTTTGAATGTGTTTTTAACAGTTTTGATGTTAGCATTTGAAAAATGTGCTGCAAATATATAATGTTTTGCAGGTGGTGGAGTATGAATGAGAAAAGAGTTGATGGATTTAATAAAATATGGTCATAGAATGTATTTTGTGTGAAAGCAGTGAAAAATGACTCATAGTCTGGTTCACATAGACTTCTGTTTCGCTGACTGTGTGAAGAATTTTGACATCCGTTTTGACCAATGCATGTTAGCAACTGAAAAAACTGTAATCATACAGTTATATGATCATATAATTGTGGATTAAAGTCCCTGTCTGGGGGCAGGACACAGAGGGGTATGGGTGAGGATTCATGCCCAGTCACATGTTTGTCTACATAGCAAAGGAAAACAGGCACTGATGTGGAACAGACCTCTGTGGAATTCTGCTGAAACTTTCTCAGTAGCGCTTGTTTATGCAACACTTTAACTTAACAAATTATTGACGATCAAAGTTAGATTGCTATATTTTAGGTCAATAGATCTTATTTCATATGATTTCTATTTAAAAAAAAACCCCAAAAACAAAAAAACAAAACACATTCATTAACTTTACATAGCTACCTAAATGGTGGTCAGTGATTTCTTCTGCTTTACATCACTACCAGATTTTAATAATGCATATCCATCACTAGTGTGATGACAGGAAGTTTTCTGTGAAAACTGAGCCTTTGATAAGATTCTGGGGATCCAGCATTTGCATGCAAGTATAGTTCCACTGCAGAGAAGAGTGGAAGGCAGGCCTGTGATTGGTGGAGGAGTTGCTAGACAACAGATGTCTGACCGGCTGGTAGATGGCTTACCTGTGGAGGGAAGAGAGAGATAGTGTTAAGTGTGTATATATGTGTGTGTGTGTGTGTGTGTGTGTGTGTGTGTGTGTGTGTGTGTGTGAGTGAATATATATATGTTCGTATGTATCCCTAAGTGTGTGTGTGTGTGTGTGTTTGAGTGAAAGTTTATGTGTTTGTATGTATGCCTAAGTGTGTGTGTGTGTGTGTGTGTGTGTGTGTGTGAGTGAATGTATATATGTTTGTATGTATGCATAAGTGTGTGTGTGTGTGTGTGTGTTTGAGTGAAAGTATATGTGTTTGTATGTATGCCTAAGTGTGTGTGTGTGTGTGTGTGTGTGTGTGTGTGTGTGTGTGTGTGAGTGAACGTATATATGTTTGTATGTATGCCTAAGTGTGTGTGTGTGTGTGTGTGTGTTTGAGTGAAAGTATATGTGTTTGTATGTATGCCTAAGTGTGTGTGTGTGTGTGAGTGAATGTATATGTGTTTGTATGTATGCCTAAGTGTGTGTGTGTGTGTATGTGTGTGTGTGTGTGTGTGTGAGTGAACGTATATATGTTTGTATGTATGTGTCTGTGTGTGTGTGTGAAAGAGCCAGTGAGAGGAGGGGACAGGTAAAAACTAAAATGCCAGAGCAAATTGTATGTATGTATGTGTCTGTGTGTGTGTGAAAGAGCCAGTGAGAGGAGGGGACAGGTGAACTAAAACAGGTAAAAACTAAAATGCCAGAGTTAATTGAGACACTGAGCCTGTAGATGGAAACTGAGGTGAATTGTGACATTGCCGTCCTTCAGAAATGTTTAACGCTTAAGGTCATGTGTAGGGGCCAAAATAATTGGGCTTTCATATTTCATAACCAGCTTGGTTGGAGCTGAAGGGGGGTGGAATGGGGTCACATGTGTTGTGAAGGTTATTCCTGTCTGACTCACGTGACCTAGTCTGAAAAAGTATGCTTGATGCTGCCTGTCAAATCATTACATTTAGATAAATTATTTTACCCCTGTACCTTTATTACAACCATAAAAAATGAAAAGGATTGATAAGAGCAGTTGTGACTTAGTGAGAACCACTCTGTTTTTAGTCACGCTGTGTTGTGGCACTGCTTGTCCAGTGCGTATTATGATTCTTAATCAGACCCAGATCCACATGTTATTTGGTTGTGCTAACTTTTCTGTCTGGCAGTCTGTGCACCAAGGCATATGATTCTTGTCTTTATTTGATTAATGACATGGTTCCCTTTGGCTATTAGTTCATATTTACAGTCAAGCTCAGTGTCTTTATGTTGAAGATGAGTTTGGAGGAAGGTTACTGTAAAAAAAAAAAAGTGAGGTGTGTATTTATTGATAGTGTTTTTAGGGAGGGTCCTGTCTGTCCTGCATCCACTCAAAAGGCTCAGAGATAAACCAGCCTATGGCCAATAGGAGAGTTTAACTTTTGGATAGGAAAGGTTTAATAATAAGATTTTAGGTTTTTTTCCCCCTCTGTACTGCACTTAAACACTTTTCAGAGTATGTTCAGTGGCAGGTGTGGATTAAGCTGCATGTCAGAATTGCCCTTCAAATATGAAGGTTCTCCCTGCTCCTGTGGAAGTCAGACATGAGCATTGTTTAAGGCAGCAAGTGAAGAGAGCAAGCACCACTGGCCACAAGGTGGCAGAAGAGCACTGCACTAACTGCTCCACATGATGGTTACAGAAAAACCTGGCCTACATACAGAACTTTGACAATTAATTTAGATCTAGATTTGTGTGGTCTCCCATGTCCTTTCAGGGTCCTGTGGCTGTGACATTCTGAATGTGTTTTAAATGAAGACTATTTTATTATTGAGAAGTATATGTGAAAATCTGTTTCTGTATGTAATAATAATAATAATAATAATAATAATAATAATAATAATATTTATTTAGAGCCCAATATCACTATTTATAGTCTCAAAGGGCTTTACATGTCTATAACAAAGTCAAATCAAAATTATATCATGCATAAGTTCGAGAAAATAGATAAGTCTTTAGTCTTGTTTTAAAGGTATTGAGAGAGTTTGCTTCTCTAACTTCTTTAGGTAAACCATTCCAAAGGAAGGGAGAGCGGTAGGAAAAGGCTTGGTTGCCAGCAGACTTCTTTTTAACTCTTGGAATGACTAATAATCCAGAATCTTGAGAGCGCAGGGTGCGAGGGGGGTTATAGGGTGTAATTAAGCCAGACAGGTAGGAAATAAGAGGACCTTAAAATCTGCCCTTGCATGAATTGGGAGCCAATGAAGGGAAGCCAGGACAGGGCTAATGTGATCAAACTTCTTCGTTCGGGTCACAATTCTAGCAGCAGCATTCTGGACCAGCTGAAGACTATTGGTACTAGAGGCAGGCAGGCCAGAGTAAAGAACATTGCAGTAATCGAGGCGAGACGTGACGAATGCGTGAACAATGGTTTCTGCATAAGCCATACTTAGAAAGGGCCTAATTTTAGCAATGTTACAGAGGTGATTAACAGCAGTTCTGGTTGTGTTCTTGATATGAGTGACTGGCGAGAGACTAGAGTCAAAAATCACACCAGGGTTCTTAGCTGAAGAGTTTTGAGAGATGATGCAGTTGTCAAAATTTAGAGTTAGATCACTAAAAAGATGCTTATGCGTAGGGGGACCAATGACCAGCATTTCAGTCTTGCCTGCGTTAAGCATCAGGAAATGTGAAAACATCCAACCCTTAATAGCACAAAGACATGCCTCAAGGTTAGCCAATTCAGAGCGGTCATTATGCTGGATAGGTAAGAAAATCTGAGTATCATCAGCATAACAATGGAAGTTAGTGTTGTAACTACGAATAATGTCACCCAAAGGGAGCATGTAAATAGAGAATAGAAGAGGGCCAAGGACTGATCCCTGAGGAACACCATAGTTAAGCTTGTGGTATTCAGAGGTCACATTATTATAGTGGACACACTGCTTTCTCTCAGAGAGATAAGATTTAAACCAAGAGAGCGCCAGGCCACGAATGCCAATTTGGTTTTCCAAGCGCTTTAACAATATAGTGTGATCGACCGTGTCAAATGCCGCACTCAGATCAAGCAGAATAAGAACAGAGGTAGCACCAGCTTCCATGGCTAATAAAAGATCATTAGTTACTCTAGTAAGGGCGGTTTCAGTAGAGTGAAAACACCTGAAGCCTGACTGAAATATTTCAAACAGACTGTTAGAGGACATGTGGGCTATCAGCTGAGCAGCTACAATTTTTTCAAGTATTTTAGAAAGAAACGGGAGATTAGAGATCGGCCTATAATTATTTAAGGCTTCAGGGTCAAGATTTGGTTTTTTTAAGTAAAGGGCCTGATCACGGCTGTTTTAAAAGAGGAGGGTACAATGCCAGATTTAAGTGACATATTTAGAGTGTTTAGGACTGTTGGGCCAAGAACCGAGAAAAGCTCCATATAAAGTTTAGCAGGTAGGGGATCAAGGAGACAAGAGGCTGGTTTAGCAGAGTGCACCAATTTCGACAGCGCGTCTAGAGAGATAGGGTTAAATTGAGTTAAAAGCTGCACATCCTGACTAATCTTAGGCCCAGTAACAGAGAGCATGCAGGCAGTCTGATTTGATAAATTAATTTGAATATTACGATGAATTAAGTCTATTTTTTGCGAGAAAAATTCAACAAAATCGTTTGTGGTAAAAGGGCTAGATTGGGGGGAGTGATTCTGGGTAAGTTTAGTTATTGTATCAGAAAGGAACCTGGGGTTATTTTTGTTAACATTTATTATTTTCGAGTAATATGCGCATCTGGCTGCGTAGAGAGCGCTTTTATAATCTATCAGGCTGTCGTGCCATGCAAGGCGAAAAACCTCTACCTTGGTTGTCCGCCAGTTTCGTTCCAATTTCCTACACACCTGCTTCAGCGCGCAGGTTTCTTTATTAAACCAAGGTGTTAAGTGTTTACATCTGTTTTTTATAGTTAATGGTGCTACCATATCTAGTACATTATGAAGGGTAGAATTTATGCTGTCCGTCAAGTCGTTCAATGATCTTTGCTTATCACTGAAAGAGTTGAGAGCAGTAGGAAACAGATCAGCGAGCGCAGCAGTGGTGGAAGCATTAACGCGACGACAGCTACGAACCGCGGTAGAGACAATTGGCGTGAACGGAAGAGTTACTTGGAAAGTAATAAGAAAATGGTCTGAGAGGGCAGCGGAGTAAGGAGAGACGACAACATGAAAGATATCTAGTCCGCGAGCTAGAATAAGATCTAAAGTGTTCCCACTGAAATGAGTTGGTTCGTGGACATATTGGTTAAAGCCAAAAGTGTCTATGATAGTTGTAAAAGCTTTATTAAGTGAATCAGAATGGTTATTGATGTGAATATTAAAGTCCCCCAAGATCAGGATTTTATCCACTCTAGTAAGAATAACAGAGATAAATTCAGAAAACTCATCTAGAAATTGACTATAGGGCCCCGGGGGACGATAGAGCACTGCTATGAGAAAAGTTGAGGCAGTACCATATTGCTTCACAGAGAGCAACTCAAAAGAGTCAAAATTAGGTAAACTAAGGGTGTTAGAAGTAAATTTAGTATTATAGATTAGAGCTACACCCCCACCTTTCTTTGCTGCCCTAGCAGCACAGGAAAAGGAATAGTTAGGGGATGAAGCTTCATTTAAAGGGAGAAAAACGTCTGGCTTTAACCAAGTTTCACACAAACCCATCATGTCAAGGCTAAGATCACTGATCAGGTCACTAACAAGCAACGCCTTAGGTGAAAGCGATCTGATATTGATAAAAACCTAACTTCAGCGTAACCGGGCTTACAGTAATCACATCGCAGGAGGGAGTCAGTTGAATTGGAACTAAATTGCTACGAAATATGGTCTGTTTGACTCTAGACCGAAATGAGCTACGAGGGCGTGAAAGTACACTAATGGGAAAAATGTCACTACTAGCTATATGCATAGTCATATTAGTCTTAACATTATGATGTTCATTACGATGAACATTATTCGTTAGAAGGATACTTAGAGGGCGACGGTTTTCTTGTTGTTTCTGTTGTCTCTGCCTGACCAGTGCTCCAGCTCTTTTGCCTCGCTTCCTTCTCCGGCTCCGTTTACAAGGTGTAGCAGGTAGGCTAAACAATTTAAATCTAAACAAATGGAAGTCCGCTGAATCCATTGAACAATTTTTGGCTATAAAATGCATATCCATCGTAGATCTGATGTTGATCAAAGTCTCCCTATCGTAGGTGATCATCACGTTCAAAATTATAGTGTTCTTGCATAAAATAGTGTGAATAAATTAACAAAAAAGTTAAATTTAAGATAGAGCTCAGAGAACGACAGCCATCTTGACAGCGCGTTGCCATGGAATTACATGGAATGTCTCATGGTAATTTGCAGTGAAGTGTTGAAAATACACCAGACAGATTCACATTAAGAGTTTCACACTTTTTTTCTGTGTGGGGCCCTGTTGTAGAAGATGGATCCATATCTAGCCATTAAGGTCTCAAATCTGGTGACCAATTGTGAAACCTGTAGATCAAACCAAATGTTAAAAAGGCCAACTGCTCATCTAAGACTGGGGGGACTGAGAGGCCAATGACTGGCTAGCAGAGTGCGAATCTCCTTATTCACGCACAAAGAACAAAAAGCTCGCAAACAGCATGGGGAACCACAAATTTGGGAGTTCTAGTTAAACAGTTTAAAACCCACGTATGTTCATACTACCAGTTCAGTTATAGTGTTGCTTGTGCATCCATGAAGACGTGAGTTGCCTGTGTTTTCCTTGTTTGCAGTTGTTTATAGTTGTTTATAAGTAAGTATCAAGAGACAGTAACATTAACATTAGCATTCAAAGTGATGACTGTAAGACAGCACAGATATCTACATTTTCACAATTAATAGTTCAGCCTCTCTGTTACATAACTGTGTGTTCAGATGACTAAGTGTATGTTTGCTCCATATATAATCTGAATGAGTCTAATGTTTACGCATTTTGGGGAGATTAACCTCCCTTTTCCTGTTGGCGCATGTGCACTAATGCGCATGTGCTTTACATATTAAGGCAATGTTTTGCATATATTTCCTATCGTTTTCATATTAAGCCTTTTTGTTCTCTGTTCATAGTAAGTCTATATTCATATTCTTTACTCTGTTTATATTTATAGAACCACAATTCTCAGCATCACAATTCTCAGCATCATAAATCAATATCTTAAGTTTACTACCTCAAGTTCATGCCCAAGTGTAAACAAAGAAGCCCTTTCTGTAATAAAGCCTGGTCATTGGAACCCTCCTCTGCAACAACGCCAGAGTTCTAAACGGACTCCGCACAGTGATTTGGCCTGTTCTATCAGCATACCATTTGCTACCTTTCACCAAGACTGAAATTCAGTTTAGTTCATTTAATCCCAGTGCTGGTATAGTCATACATTGCTTGTAACCCTTTACACTAAAATGACCTGATCCATAAATATCACATGTTTAAAGCTTAAAAATGGGCTAAGCACGCTATGACATCACCATCTGTATCTGGAATCCCAGTGGTGGTTAGTAATGCAGTAATCATTTTTCCAAAATGAGTACCTGCACATTGTATACTCACATACTTTCTGTAATGCTCTCTTAAAGCTGCTGTAGAGAATGCATAATTTTGTACTCAAGTGCACAAGTCGTAAACAATTACAGTTTTGAAATGTATGCAGTATGAAAACTAAACAAGCATAATCAACATTTACTTTTGGGTTTACTTTGTTTCTATACAAAAAAAATGTAAAATAAATAACAGCAATGTCATTACCGATCTGCTGTTTCAAAGCATATTTCCACCTCCACGTCTCTGCGTGGAGTTTGCATCCTGTGTTTGCATGGGTTGGCTCCAGGCATCAGAGGCGCCCCCTGACTAAAGCCCTGGCCCAGATCTGGAGTATTTCTGTGGGTACCACATGGTAAGCTGTAGGGGTCAAATTTCTATACAGGGATCAATAAAACTGATAACTTTAGATAAAATAAAATGAATGAGAGAATATAAGAATAATTTAATACAATATAACCAAACAGTAAAGTTTGTTAGATGCATGCCTGATTTTTATCTGTGTTTGTGACAGAACATCTGGGAACAGAGCATCTGGGAGTTTTTTTGTTTGTTTGTTTGTTTGTTTTTTTTTAACTGGTAACCATTAAGTATGTTTTTGAACAACAAAACTGATGCATATTTTGAAAAATAGCCATGGCTGAGTCAGATGTCCAAACACTGAGCTCATTGCCACGTGTGCATGTACGGTTTCTCCTGGCCACTGTGCCCTTGTGTGGTTCTGTGGGCAAGGATCTCATTTATGTAAAGGCTTAACAAAATGCTGAACACATTTGTATACTAAACACATAAATAAGCAAACACGCAATACACAACACAAAAAATATACATTACAAACAGTATACAATGTAAACATCACACAAACAGCATATAGTACAAACAACCAAACAGCACACAATACAATGAACCACACAGTACAGGTTATGAAACCCTTCAGCTCAGTCGGGTGATGTGACTCTATATGCATGCTGAGACAATATAAGCCAACGTAACATAAAACAAGATAAGATAATGAGATAAGAGACTGTACTCATCCCTCAGGGGGAGTTCTTTTGTGCGGCAGTATAGATTATTGTGATGAATATAGATCACTGCGGAAGGCACTTGTTAAACTCGAATTTCTTTCTTTGGAACAAAAAGCAGTAATTTCAACTTTGCACCCAGTAGGATTTAGCTAGAGTGCTACACAATTACTTGGCCTATCACAATGAGAATCATAAATTTGCTTCTTTCTGTATCAACAGTTCTGTCTTGTGTATGGACAGATGTAAAAGATTTTATCCACTTTTGTGAGAAGTACAACGCTGAAGCGTGTTTATGGCTTTTCACGTTGATTTTTGTGAAATTCTAGGAACTCTGCCAGCCTCCGTCTGATTTTTGTGAGGAAGCCTTAGCTGCCAAGGGAAGACCGATTGAACCACCATCTGGGTGCTATAGGATGTGACTTTATCAGGGTCCTTTTGTGTAATACGAGGGACTGATCTGAGATCAGAATGGGGGGCAAGTCTGTCTGAGGTAAACTAGTAATAGGAGGCTGACTGGAAAGGACAGAGGATGACATGATGACAGTATGGCAGCTTTCAAAAAATGTTACCAATTGCTTTTAGAACTGTAGCACAAAATGGCTGAAGAATTGGAACGAACACTGCAAGCATATGTGTGTGTGTGTGCGTGTGTGTGGGGGAGAGCATGTGTGTGTGTGTGTGTGTGTGCGTGTGTGTGGGGGAGAGCATGTGTGTGTATGTGTGTGTTATAGCGGAAAAAACAGCCGACTGTGCAGGAGCGACTGTTTAGTTATAAAAATTAACCACAGCATATTTTAGCTAGGCTGAGCGGTTTGAAGCCAGACATGATTGAATCGCCATTTTCCTGGCATTGTGTCTGACGTTTTACCTCACGCCGAGAACAAAGTGACGTGACTGATCTGCCTGAATATTAAAGTATTGTTTAACCGTTGTAGGTTTTTCTCTGTCGATCTTAACTGTACCATAGGGTTGTACTTAAAAATTCGAAGCTTCGTTCATTGAATTGGCATATGATTGTGAAATTAAGCATTCTATGATTGGGATGGGTGCTCGATTGCAGTTTTAAGGTTATTGCTGCTGTAATACAAGAAATTTAGATGTCAAAGTGGCGTACTTTTATTATCATTTAATAAACAATTTTGCCTGTAAACACATTTGCACTTTTTGAATTTCAGTAACGAAAACCTTGTGTTGCTCTCCATCAAGGCGTCATAAATTCGTGCATAAACTAGGAATAACGTTCGTTCGTGATTCTCAGTCCTGGACCAAAGAAAAGGTCCAAAAATCCCCTGGTTTGAAAGCATTTTAAGCTCACTGATGATAAAAACAAAAGCAGAGTGCCAGGTATGCAAGATAAAACTGATGCATTCAATACAACTGATGCACTCCATACAAATCACTCAATAACAAATCTGGGAAACCATCTGAAAAGTGTAAGTTTATTTCTGAATTCATAAAATGGCTATCTCAGTATATTAAGGTCTACAATATCATTAGTTACACCTAAGTTTAGTTTAGCCTACTGCGCAGATAATCACTGTGTTATTTGTGAGTAAAGGTGCATCCTTAGCCAACCGTCGACACCAAAAAGACAGACACAAAAACTGGATCAAAAGATGTAAATAATGTCTATTAAAGAGTGTCAAACTTAGAAAAGTGTGTCTTGCAGTTTCTCATATTCACCATGTCTTTATTCATATTATTGAGTAGAAAGTAGAGCATCCCGAAACAACAGTTGCATTCGATACAGCCCTACTGAACCACATATATTCTATTAAACAGGTATCTGTGAGGCAAATTTCCATGACTTATTTGTTTATTTATTTTTCCAAAACTTTTCCAGGCCTGGAAATTGCTATTTTCAAATTTCGTGACTTTTCCAGGTTTTTCATGACCTAACGAACCCTGCCTCCAGGAGTGTCACAGGGAAAGAGAGAGAGAAAAAGAAGAAAAGATAGAGAATGGAGAGTAAAAATAGAGAAAACAGGGAAGACTGTGTGGAGTTTGCATGTTCTCCCCATGTCTGCCTGGTCTCCACGGAGCTCCGGTTTCTTCCCACAGTCAAAAGGCATGCAGGTTAGGTGAACTGGAGACATTAAATTGCCCCCGTGAATGAATGTGTGTGTGAGTGTGTTTGTCTGTGTGTCTGCCCTAACCGATAGCAACAGCAATGTACGAAATAGTTGCCAACCACATAAGCCGACTATCACAAGGAGGGAGAGTATCAGACAGAAGGTTATAAGGCAGGAGGGAGAGTCACAATGGGAAAGACCAGCAGGAAGTCTGGAGAGTTGGAGGTAATAATCCACATGGAGGTCCAACAAACGCTATTTCAGTAAGATAATCCCTTTCGTTATAAAGCAGGTAATGCCAAACGTACAAAACCACCGCGCTAATTTAAGGGAACGGAGAGCACACGCCTCGTTGACTGCAGGGAATGTCGACGACACGGCTGGCTCAATCTTCCCTCACTTTAGCGGGAGTCAAGGCCTCCTATATTCCACAGTGTCCTACCCAATCAATGACAAGTAACCACTGATGTTCCAGCAATTTGAGATGGAAAGAGCAATATTTATGAAAGATATAATAAAGAGAATGAGATAGAAAAGTGACTGATAGGAAAGGAAAGTGCAGTAAAGAATAGCAAAGGCACGTTATATAGCGTATACTATTAAAGTCACTATTAAAATCAATAAACAGGGCACGGTGAAGGCCTGGTGTCACATGCCAGAGTGTTTGTATGTGTGTGTGTGTGTGCGTGTGTTTTTAAGTAATGATTATGTTAATATAATAATATAATTTTGATACTATGATTTTGATTTTACTTTGTTGTGGACATGTAAAGCCCCTTGAGACTATAAATAGTGATATTGGGCTCTAAATAAACGTTATTATTATTGTTATTATTATTATTATTATTATTATTATTATTATTATTATTATTATTATTATTATTATTATTATTATTGTGTTAATGAGACTTAGTACAATGCAGTTGCCTGATTACAAACAAATTTGTTCATCAAGCCATAGCAATTTGCAAATGTAGTTTCACCAAGTCATAGGAACCTGCAGACAGCATCCTCCTCTGGCTTCCCCCAGCCTCTCATACTTTTGTGTGAAATATGTTTTTATCGGATCTGTATTAAAAAAATTACATTAAACTGAAAATCTCTCTCTATGTCTCTCTCTCTTTATGTTCATCTGATTGTCCAGATCATCAGAATACATTAAACTGAAAATCTCTCTCTGTCTCTCTCTCTTTATGTTCATCTGATTGTCTAGATCATCAGAATACATTAAACTGACAATCTCTCTCTGTCTCTCTCTCTCTATGTTCATCTGATTGTCCAGATCATCAGAAGCTGGAAAGAGAGGCTAGAATTTGTCGTCTCCTGAAGCATCCCAACATTGGTGAATTTTCTCTATAATTATAATTTAAATTCATGCAGAGTTGACAAACTGAAAGACCTCCTTATCCTCCTTCGGACATGCCTGAAATTGATTTTGGATGAAACTGAAAGAAATTTTACTGTGTGCTTTTCTGTACATTTGCACCGACCTGTTTGTCAGACAGAAATGAAAGTGAAAGCTCTTTCCCCCTTTTTTCCCCAGTGCGACTTCATGACAGTATATCGGAGGAAGGCTTCCACTATCTGGTTTTTGATTTGTGAGTATACTTGCCTGTTTATCATGTGTTCTCTCTCTGACTTTTCTTCTGTTCTGATCTCCAACAGGTTTAGATTTTCTCTCTGTCCATCACTCTCCCTCTCCCTCCTTCATTTTTTCATTTTATTTCACTCCACCCCTCACTCTGTCTCTTACGCTCATTTTTGTCTTCAGTTTTTTTAGACCCTCAGGGAAACTGACCTATTTAAGCCAAACCATCGCATGTGCTCTGGCAGGTCAGCCCAGGGTACGTTCTTAGGTTACAGTCTATAGTATGCTTTAGGGGACAGTCTATGGCCCTGAGAGGACAGTCTATGTTATGCCCCGAGGGGACAGTCTGTAGTCCTGAGAGGACAGTCTATGTTACACCCCGAGGGGACAGTCTATAGCCCTGAGAGGACAGTCTATGTTATGCCCCGAGGGGACAGTCTATAGTATGCTTTAGGGGACAGTCTATAGCCCTGAGAGGACAGTCTATGTTATGCCCCGAGGGGACAGTCTATAGTATGCTTTAGGGGACAGTCTATGGCCCTGAGAGGACAGTCTATGTTATGCCCCGAGGGGACAGTCTATAGTATGCTTTAGGGGACAGTCTATGGCCCTGAGAGGACAGTCTATGTTATGCCCCGAGGGGACAGTCTGTAGTCCTGAGAGGACAGTCTATGTTACACCCCGAGGGGACAGTCTATAGCCCTGAGAGGACAGTCTATGTTATGCCCCGAGGGGACAGTCTATAGTATGCTTTAGGGGACAGTCTATAGCCCTGAGAGGACAGTCTATGTTATGCCCCGAGGGGACAGTCTATAATACGCTTCAGGAGACAGTCTATGGCCCTGAGAGGACAGTCTATGTTATGCCCCGAGGGGACAGTCTATAGTACGCTTCAGGAGACAGTCTATGGCCCTGAGAGGACAGTCTATGTTATGCCCCGAGGGGACAGTCTATAGTATGCTTTAGGGGACAGTCTATAGCCCTGAGAGGACAGTCTATGTTATGCCCCGAGGGGACAGTCTGTAGTCCTGAGAGGACAGTCTATGTTACACCCCGAGGGGACAGTCTGTAGTCCTGAGAGGACAGTCTATGTTATGCACTGAGGGGACAGTCTGTAGCCCTGAGGGAACAGTCTATAGGGTATGCCACTCATGACTGGAGAGTTGTAAGAAAGAAAGAAAGACAGAAAAATAGAACAGGAAAGAGAAATACAACAATAAGTCCTTTACTGTCGTTTTAGAAGGTTACATTATTTCAGTTACATTATTTCAGTTACATTATTTCAGTTACAGATGTAAGGGTTTTTTAGTTGCAGTTGTCGAGGTCTTGTAGATCAGTTGTGTGTTACATGGGGCTGTTACATGCTGCAGTTCACGTCGTTTCTGTATCCCAGGGTTACAGGGGGAGAGTTGTTTGAGGACATTGTAGCCAGGGAGTACTACAGTGAGGCTGATGCCAGGTATGTACCTCCAACCACACACACACACACACACACACACACACACACACATGCCTGCACACACATGCAGAAACACATACACACACACATGCACACACACTCGCACACTCACGCACATGCACACACTCACACATGCACACATCTGTTCGCACATGCGCGCATGAACACACACACAAACACACACACGCGCGCACGTGCACACACACACACACACACACACACACACACACACATACATGCAGGCAGTCACATACGGATACACACACTCACACATACACAATCAGATATGTAGACACACACACACACACACACACACACACACACATGCAAATGCACTCACACACATGCACACATATGCACACACACATACATACACACACACATACAAATGCATACATGCACACACACACACACACACACAAATGCATGCACGCACGCACACACACACACACACACACACACACACACACACACACACACACACAAATGCATGCATGCACCTACCCACACACAAACACACTCACACACACAAATGCATACATGCACCCACCCCCACACACACACACACCCACACACACAAATGCATACATGCACCCACACTCACCAGTGAAAGCAGAGCCAAAGAAACGAGAGTGCTGAAGAGTTAATGTGGTGTGTATTTATTTGTATTTATTTTTACTGAAGTGGAATGCATCTTCCTCGGCTTACTGCATATCTCAAATTATTTATATCTGTGACTAGTGATTATCCAGTGTCTTTTTGATCACAGGTTTGCTGTATTTTCTTTTTCACCATCCCAAAGGCAACAGAAGGAGTAACTCTGTTCTTTCCTTCTCACAGTCACTGCATTCAACAGATTTTGGAGAGTGTTCACCACTGCCATGTTAATGGTATTGTTCACAGAGACCTGAAGGTTCGCAGACACAACCTGACACAGCATACAGACACAACCCGACACAACCTGACACAGCACACAGACACAACCCGACACAACCTGACACAGCACACAGACACAACCTGACACGACCTGACACAGCACACAGACACAACCTGACACAACCTGACACAGCACACAGACACAACCTGACACAACCTGACACAGCACACAGACATAACCTGACACAGCACACAGACACAACCGGACACGACCTGACACAACCTGACACAACCTGACACAGCTTGACACAGCACACAGACACAACCCACACAGACACAGACACGACCTGACACAACCTGACCCAGCCTGACACAGCACACAGACACAACCCACACAGACACAGACACAACCTGACACAACCTGACACAGCACACAGACACAACCTGACACGACCTGACACAGCACACAGACACAACCTGACACGACCTGACACAGCACACAGACACAACCTGACACAGCACACAGACACAACCTGACACAGCACAAAGACACAACCGGACACGACCTGACACAGCCTGACACAACCTGACACAGCTTGACACAGCACACAGACACAACCCACACAGACACAGACACGACCTGACACAACCTGACCCAGCCTGACACAGCACACAGACACAACCCACACAGACACAGACACAACCTGACACAACCTGACCCAGCACACAGACACGACCTGACACAGCACACAGACACAACCTGACACGACCTGACACAGCACACAGACACAACCGGACACAACCTGACACAGCACACAGACACAACCTGACACAACCTGACCCAGCACACAGACACGACCTGACACAGCACACAGACACAACCTGACACGACCTGACACAGCACACAGACACAACCTGACACAACCTGACACAGCACACAGACACAACCTGACACAGCACACAGACACAACCTGACACAACCTGACACAGCACACAGACACAACCTGACACAGCACACAGACACAACCCGACACAACCTGACACAGCACACAGACACAACCTGACACAACCTGACACAGCACACAGACACAACCTGACACAACACACAGACACAACCGGACATGACCTGACACAGCACACAGACACAACCTGACACAACCTGACACAGCACACAGACATAACCCGACACGACCTGACACAGCACACAGACATAACCTGACACAGCATACAGACACAACCGGACATGACCTGACACAGCACACAGACACAACCTGACACGACCTGACACAGCACACAGACACAACCTGACATGACCTGACACAACCTAACACAACATACAGACACAACCCGACACGACCTGACACAGCACACAGACACAACCCACACAGACACAGACACAACCTGACACAACCTGACACAGCACACAGACACAACCTGACACGACCTGACACAGCACACAGACACAACCTGACACAGCACACAGACACAACCTGACACGACCTGACACAGCACACAGACACAACCTGACACAGCACACAGACACAACCGGACACGACCTGACACAGCCTGACACAACCTGACACAGCTTGACACAGCACACAGACACAACCCACACAGACACAGACACGACCTGACACAACCTGACCCAGCCTGACACAGCACACAGACACAACCCACACAGACACAGACACAACCTGACACAACCTGACACAGCACACAGACACAACCTGACATGACCTGACACAGCACACAGACACAACCTGACACGACCTGACACAGCACACAGACACAACCTGACACAGCACACAGACACAACCGGACACAACCTGACACAGCACACAGACACAACCGGACACGACCTGACACAGCACACAGACACAACCTGACACAGCACAAAGACACAACCGGACACGACCTGACACAGCCTGACACAACCTGACACAGCTTGACACAGCACACAGACACAACCCACACAGACACAGACACGACCTGACACAACCTGACCCAGCCTGACACAGCACACAGACACAACCCACACAGACACAGACACAACCTGACACAACCTGACCCAGCACACAGACACGACCTGACACAGCACACAGACACAACCTGACACGACCTGACACAGCACACAGACACAACCTGACACAACCTGACACAGCACACAGACACAACCTGACACAGCACACAGACACAACCTGACACAGCACACAGACACAACCTGACACAACCTGACACAGCACACAGACACAACCTGACACAACCTGACACAGCACACAGACACAACCTGACACAACCTGACACAGCACACAGACACAACCTAACACAACATACAGACACAACCGGACATGACCTGACACAGCACACAGACACAACCGGACACGACCTGACACAGCACACAGACACAACCTGACACAACACACAGACACAACCGGACATGTCCTGACACAGCACACAGACACAACCTGACACAACCTGACACAGCACACAGACACAACCTGACACGACCTGACACAGCACACAGACACAATCTGACATGACCTGACACAACCTAACACAACATACAGACACAACCCGACACGACCTGACACAGCACACAGACACAACCTGACACAACCTGACACAGCACACAGACACAACCTGACACGACCTGACACAGCACACAGACACAACCTGACACGACCTGACACAGCACACAGACACAACCTGACACAGCACACAGACACAACCGGACACGACCTGACACAGCACACAGACACAACCTGACACAGCACACAGACACAACTGGACACGACCTGACACAGCCTGACACAACCTGACACAGCTTGACACAGCACACAGACACAACCCACACAGACACAGACACGACCTGACACAACCTGACCCAGCCTGACACAGCACACAGACACAACCCACACAGACACAGACACAACCTGACACAATCTGACACAGCACACAGACACAACCTGACACGACCTGACACAGCACACAGACACAACCTGACACGACCTGACACAGCACACAGACACAACCTGACACAGCACACAGACACAACCGGACACAACCTGACACAGCACACAGACACAACCTGACACGACCTGACACAGCACACAGACACAACCTGACACAGCACAAAGACACAACCGGACACGACCTGACACAGCCTGACACAACCTGACACAGCTTGACACAGCACACAGACACAACCCACACAGACACAGACACGACCTGACACAACCTGACCCAGCCTGACACAGCACACAGACACAACCCACACAGACACAGACACAACCTGACACAACCTGACCCAGCACACAGACACGACCTGACACAGCACACAGACACAACCTGACACGACCTGACACAGCACACAGACACAACCTGACACAACCTGACACAGCACACAGACACAACCTGACACAGCACACAGACACAACCTGACACGACCTGACACAACCTAACAGAACATACAGACACAACCCGACATGACCTGACACAGCACACAGACACAACCTGACACAACCTGACACAGCACACAGACACAACCTGACACAACCTGACACAGCACACAGACACAACCTGACACAGCACACAGACACAACCTGACACAACCTGACACAGCACACAGACACAACCTGACACAACCTGACACAGCACACAGACACAACCTAACACAACATACAGACACAACCGGACACGACCTGACACAGCACACAGACACAACCTGACACAGCACACAGACACAACCTGACACAACCTGGCACGACCTGACACAGCACACAGACACAACCTGACACAGCAAACAGACACGACCTGACACAGTACACAGACACAACCTGACACAGCAAACAGACACGACCTGACACAGTGCACAGACACAACCTGACACAGCACACAGACACAACCTGACACAGCAAACAGACACGACCTGACACAGTACACAGATACAACCTGACACAACCTGACACAGCACACAGACACAACCTGACACAACCTGACACAGCACACAGACACAACCTGACACAACCTGACACAGCACACAGACATAACCTGACACAACCTGACACAGCACACAGACACAACCTGACACGACCTGACACAGCACACAGACACAACCTAACACAACCTGACACAGCACACAGACATAACCTGACACAACCTGACACAGCACACAGACACAACCTGACACAACCTGACACAGCACACAGACACAACCTGACACAACCTGACACAGCACACAGACACAACCTGACACAACCTGACACAGCACACAGACATAACCTGACACAACCTGACACAGCACACAGACACAACCTGACACAACCTGACACAGCACACAGACACAACCTGACACAACCTGACACAGCACACAGACACAACCCACACAGACACAGCATGACCTGAGCGCACATTAACTTTCTAACCATTTTCATTAAATAAATATGATGATATTTGAAATTTGAATTAGTATCCAAGGTTTGCATAGTAATAGAAGCTAAACTAGCTTGTGACTGTGCTGAACTTTGAAGTTTTAGGTTAAGTAACTGCAACTCAAATGCTCTTCGCTGCAGACCTGCTACTGCCATGGTGCCAGAGGGTGGTGCCATTGTCTGCTTAATTAGAACTGAAATAATTATGGACAAATTACGTAAAAGCATGATATATTATTCACAGCCTTGCATATTCAGAATGATAGTGAAAATGGACTTTTCAAATGTTTAAATGTGTTTTGTACACAACTTATTCACTACCTTTAAAAACCAGACCAGGAGAGTACAGTGTGTGCTTGTCTCTGTATAGGGAGAGAGCTGCTTCTTCGCAGAGAGTAGTGTGTACTGATATGCAGCTAGACCTCTCTGGAAATGTCAGAATATGTTTTATTCATCAGTCATGTCTGATAGTCTTTATAGTGTCGGACTTGTGCCTGAGGGAAATAAGAACCTTTTCAGTGGCCTCTGTGTGTGTGTGTGTGTGTGTGTGTGTGTGTGTGCCTGTGAGTGCGTGTGTGTGTATTTGTGTGTCTACGTGTTCATGGTAGCGTGAATGGGGTAAGGCGCGGATGCATGGTGAGGGTGCATGAATTAATGTGTGCTTTTTTGTTTATTTGAAAGCTATGACTGAACTTTGTTTATTTGGAAGCTATGATAACTTGATATTCTGACACTAACAGCCAGAGAACTTGCTGTTGGCCAGTAAGATGAAGGGGGCAGCAGTAAAGCTGGCTGACTTTGGACTGGCCATTGAAGTGCAGGGTGACCAGCAGGCATGGTTTGGTAAGTCACTCACCACGTCACTGCCATTGTATCATTTATTTCATCATTTCATGGATGGATGTGCAGTCAATCACCAGTTTAAGTTAGCATGCAGATTCAAATCGGAGCTCTTTGTAATTCCAAATCATGCATTCCAAAGGATGTCAACATTCCAAACAGAGCCCTTTGTAATTCCAAAGCATGCATTCCAAAGGATGTCAACATTCCAAACAGAGCCCTTTGTAATTCCAGAGCATGCATTTCAAAGGGTGTCAACATTCCAAATATGTGCTGGTCCGTGCTGATGCAGTCATGTCTCAGCATGATGGCAGATTGCATGGCTGCACATTCACACTTTGTTCTACTGGGCTGAAGTCTTCCAAGTTAGCAATCATAACCTGTAATCAATATGATATTTAACAGAGAACCAGAGTAGAGAGCATATATATAGGGCTAATGTACTCAAGTTTTCTGGCAAACAGCATTGAAATAATCTGGAAAATGGATAAGTTTCTAATGTGAGAATCAAATGAGAGATCAGCATCACTAGTAACACCCAAGTCTTTGACAGATGCAACAGGTACAACAGAGAAGCCAGTGAGGTTAGGTGTACTCTACTTTTAATAGCCTTTGGACCAAGTAACAGTATTTCGGTCTTTTCATAGTTTAACTGAGGGAAATTACGAGTCACCCAACGAATTCTAATATTAGAAAATTTCTAATATTCTTCAATATTGGTGTTCTGTCTTGGAAAACTGAGAGATACCTCATCTGGCTTGACTGATATATACAGCTGTGTGTCATCAGCATAACAATTGGCATTTATTGTATATTTGTGTATAATGTCACCAAGAAGTGTATGAATTATAACATGACTCAAAAACTCTGGAGCTGAAACCGATGGCATTCCTTATGATCTGAGACTTACATTATGTGGTAGTGGTTAAATGGGTAGGGTGTGGATTAGGCATGTCTGCAACCCTATGTGTATTTTTCAGTAAGCGTAAACAACATGTAACACATTAGGTTGTCTTATCTTATAATGTGTGATGTATGTAGTAATAAGACAGCATGACCATTCTATTAAATGTATATATTACACAAGCATTTATAATACAATGTAGTCCCTGCCCTAGGGAGACCATCAACACCACTGTCGTAGTACTTGAGATCGGTCTTGGTCTCAAGACCGTTCTCGAGACCACTTTTTGAAGGTCTCAGTCTCGTCTCGGAATCGATTGCATTTTTACTCTGTCTTGTCTCGGTCTCAGACATAGAGGACTTCAGGATTTTATTTTAAAACCTGTCAAGACCACAACTGCTGGGATAACCGCAGTGAAGTTAGCTTGAAATTAGACATTTGCATTTTTCAAACATGACATTAAATGTAAATGAATTACAATTCAAGATACGTTGTTGCCTCCTACTGGTGTTTCAAAATAAAAGTCCCTTGAAAGTTCACACATACTGAAGGGTAATTTCTGTGTTGCAAGTAGAATATCGGTGACATATAAGGCCAGTCATGGTCAACAAATTTTGAATATTTATATTTTATTTTCAGTTACTCTTTAAGCTGTAGTAAAGGGTTATACATGATTGCTCTTCTGAATAATAGCAATAACTTCTGAAAACACATTTTGGAACCTTTCTGTTCAAAGGTTCAACCAAGTCTAGTAGTTGTAAGTCAGAAGCAACTGGACAAATAGATTCATAAAGTGCAATCACTTTGAGGTACAATCATTTCTGACGTCTTACTTTGTTTATTTTTTCCACGACAGCGTGCTCTTTGATGTTCAAAGGTTCAACCAAGTTCTAGTGACCAACCAGGCATCTAGACATTTTATTTCAATTTACATTTCAATAGCTTACTAGTATTGATTAAATGACCATAAAAGTATGGTTGTGAAATTTCTCAAAAAAAAAAAGTGAAATTGGAATATAGATCTAAAATGAGTCTGGGTCAACTTCAAAGGTCACTAGGCGTGGTCCTAGTGACTAAAGGATGTAGACATGTCATTTCATCTGAAATATCAATAACATCCTGGTATTGATGAAATAAACACAGAGTTTTGAAACTCCTGAGAAATTAGTGAAATCACGTAACATGTGAAAAAAGTGTTTTTTGGGGTCATCTGTAAAGGTCAGCTGTGGTCCTAGTGACTAATCAAAGGATGTTGTCAGGACTGCAGTGGAGCTGGACCGAAACGCACTACACAGTTGAAAATGATTAACAAAAAGGAGGACTTTACTTCCAAAAATAATAAACAAAACAGGAACCAAGTTTAGTGACAAATGGTGCAGCCAAACGGAGTGTATCCAAACACAAACAACGACAGACAAAGATAGCTTAAACACAAGGGCTTAAATACACAAGAGGAACCAATCAGGGGAAACATGATTGGTTAAACTCAACAGGGTGAAACAAGGTTAATAAATAAGATGAACAGAATTAGGTGAGGGGTGGAGACAGAGACACAAGGAACAGGAGCATAAGACATGTCAAAACAAAAGTCCAAAACAAGGTGCAGACTGTGACAGATGTAGACATTTAATTTCATCTTATATGTCAATAACACTTTAGCAATGATAAAATAAACACATAAATAAACTTGTGAAAGAAATTTGTGAAATCAGAAAACGTGAAGTCAGAAAACATCTTGCAGAGAAAATTGTATTTTGTTAGCTGGATGGTAAAACATGGAGAGAGAGTGTTGAATAAAGATGGTTACGTTGATTTCAGCTCTTAGTGTTTGTTTGTATGTGGGCATGTTTATGGGAATGTGGATCTTTCAGATCAGTTTGAGAAGTGCCTATGGTTTGCATGTTCCACATTCTATCATACGTGTGTCATGCAGTGTGGGACTCGCACTGGTCTGGTCCTGGTCTTGATTCGCTCTCGTCCTGCCTTGGTCTTGGTCATGACTTGGTCTCGGTTTAGGTGGTCTTGACCACAACACTGATCGACATCAATAAACACATTAAGGAAAGAAAAGACCATTCAACAAATACAACACATGATATCATTAAAAATAATGGTGCCAATGAGTAGTACATAACAAATAATAAATAAAACATCTCATAAACATGTTGTTTTTCTCTGAGGAATTTCAAAATGAATGTGTTTGTGCATGCATGCATGTTAAAATGTTTGGGTGTCTGAGAATTACTTCATAGCACCCTTGACACATACAACTGATAGATCACAGCAGTTTTCACAGAGCAAGAGTGTTCAGACGTAGACACGAGTAGTGCTCTGGTAATGCAATGTTCTGAGGCAGTTTCGTCAGCTGTGCCAAAAATGGCTTTATTACTTAGGCTTGTGATAAGTGCAGTGTGCACTAGTGACACCTGGTGGTCAAAATAATTTACAGCAATGAAATGACAAGCAAATAGCAGAATAAAGACCAAGGTTGAGATGTCAAACATTGAGCTTATTAAGTGTCAGGTACATATATATTTTTCAGAGCAAACAGGTCTTCATTATAAATCAGTTAATCATCAATTGTTAGTATGCTAATAATACATATGTTTGATGTTTTTGTCGTTGTTGTTATGCAGATGGATCACATGGCTATGGTCATATGAAACAATATGTGTGCAAATAGAGAATATTCACATTAAAATAGATTAATACAACAAGTTAAAAAAGATAGTTACTATTAATTATTCTCTCTCTCTCTCTCTCTCTCTCTCTCTCTCTCTCTCTCTCTCTCTCTCTGTCTGTCTGCAGGTTTTGCAGGTACTCCTGGTTACCTGTCGCCGGAGGTGCTGAGGAAGGATCCCTATGGGAAGCCAGTAGACATGTGGGCCTGTGGTAGGCGGGATTTTACTACACAGTTAAAGGCTACCATCGGGCAGGTCATACATATGCCTGCCACTTTTAGACATCTATCATTCTTAACATAGGTGGTGTGAACTGTTCTCATGTGCCTTCAAGACGACTCCTGTGCTCTTGCCATCCCCAGAGGGTAGTGGGGAACATATACAAGACAGTCTAATAGTTGTAAGTCAAAAGCAACTGGACAAATAGATTCATGAAGTGCAGTCACTTTGAGGTACAATCATTTCTGACGTCTTACTTTGTTTATTTTTTCCACGACAGCGTGCTCTTTGATGTTTGTTTGCTAATACAATGTCTTTTCGGGCACTTGGTCTGTGTGGCGTGACACTTTGCCCCAGCTGACTGGCTGGGCGCATGACTGCTTGTATTTCAGAGTGATAGCTTCTTCTTCAGATGTCCTTCCAAACTGCCACCAGTGAGCACACTGAATCACTGTTCACATGAAGTCCAAAGTAGGACTTAAACCTGGAGGGAAAAACAAGAAAAAGTAATGGCTAATAATAAAAATAAACACATTTTAATATCCAAACTTGTGTTTTAAAGAGTGTTAGATCAGACAATAGACTTGTGTGAATAATATTTTAGAGCATATACTGTAGGAGTTAGGCAGTAACTATGTGAGCAGTTGAAGACAGACTGCAAATAGATGAGAGATACTGATGGAAGCACATATAAAGTGTTAGCTATGAAAACAATGTAAGACCATTTAAGAATGAATTAAGATGTATGTGTATGTGTAACTATGGAAGCAGTGTTAGACCATTTTAAGATGAATTATGGTGAATGTCTGTGTGTAGCTATGGAAGCCTGGAAAAGCTGCCTTACAATGAATGGCAGTGTATGTGTAGCGATAGTCACAGAAGCTATGAATGATCACGTGAATGTGAATCACAGCGAGAATGCACAATGGTAACTAAGCCGTGAAGGACCATCTTAATTAAAATAATATGACCGGAACGGGGAGGAAGATCCAATGGGAGTTAGGCCATTGACTCAAAGCATTGACTGAAATGTTGTTCCCCAGAGCATCTGAGAGTGTCTATGCTGGGAGGAACAGCACAGAAAACAGACAGAGGAGAGCAGAAGGAGGGGACCAATGACCTGACCTTTATTAACCTCTTCATCTATCACTCATGCATGATTTTGTTTTATTTCAAAACAGTGTGGGCCACCAGGACCTATACCCTAAATGTTTGAGACGGCCCATTACTTACAGACCCACTACATCATTAGCTGCACAGAGGTCTTTGGCTAGAAAGTTTTTGAACCTGAATTGCACCATTTTGTCTGAGCTGGCCAATGGGGCCTTGGAAAATGAAGCTCCACAGATTTTGAATGAGGGTCCATGGAGAATTTACCAACATGAAGAAAAGGACAGTGAGCCCCAAAATAGACACGTCCATGAAAATGAGTGCTTATAGAGGAGTCATTCAGAAACAGGGACATGCAGCCCTCTCTGCCAGCAGCAGTCTCTTAGAGGTGTCAGCTGAAGAGCAAGACATGCAGGAGAAAAATCCGCTGGGACGTGAGAGTGAGAGTTCAACAAAGAGAGCAAAAAAAAAAAATTAAACAAACTGCAGATAAGATCAGTCCATCGTGTGTATCCACCATTAAAATGTCTACTAACAATTTAGTTTTGAAGACTGATCAGTCAAACCAAACACTGAACCGCTGAAAGAGCTGCTTATAAAGAACTTGCCTAAGCTGAGAATGCTTTCACAGGCTGACTGTGTTCACAGGACAGTGTGAGGACTGATCTGAGGGCACAGGTCAGGGTTATACAGGAGTCAGGATACACAGGACAGATATCTCAGTGGTTACCAAAAGCCAAACTCACAATTTAAGTATTGCATTAGATCCTGCGTATGAAGCATCTCAGTAAAACCAGGGACAAGTAAAACCGGGGTCATGGTTTTAGGAGGGAAAAAATAGTTTTTCAAAATATGACAGGGAGATAAAAATATATATATATTTAATATTAAAAGTGGGTCCAATGTGTTTTAACAGAATGAAAACATGCTGTAAAGTATTCAGTAAAGACCTAGGCCTTTAAACCAATGGAGGATGTAGTTTACAGGACTGGTCACCTTCCCTGTTAGGTTAACAAAAAAATGAGGCCAGAAAGAGGGTCTGCTGTGGTGGGGGTAAAAGAGTATTTTGCACAATTTCATCTAAACCTTTGGCCTTATTCAAAGACATCATTTCCACCTCAGGGATTTTCTGTCTTTGGAAGGTTCTGGATTATTTCTGCCTGATGGGTTTATATGTGGATTTTAACCAGACAGAAGACGTATTTTTAAGTATTTGACCTCCAGCTGCCCAGTATTGTCAGCTGGTCATAAAATTATATTAATTTAGTTAATTAAATTTTTGTTTAGTCCAGTTTTGTTTAATACAGAAATCCAGTCACAATCACTCACAATCGAACACTGGCAACATTACTTCTTTATGGCAGTGGACCTAAATATTTGTAAATATCTGTAGTGAATATTGTCAATGAGAGGAATTTGTGCTTCTGTAAATGCCCTAGTGCTGTGAATGCATAGATCAGGCTTACTAAGTCTGTGATTGTCATGATGCTTTTGTAACTATGAGATAAGACTGAGACATATTTGGAATTTGTTGGTCCTGTATCATGTACCTCACCTTGCATGGACACTGTGCCAATGCTTCCATGCTTAAGACCTTGATCCCATTTGTGACAATCCATACCAATAAACCAGTAAAGAAATACCGTCTGCAAAGTTGTCCACTGGTCTCTGACCTTTGAAAACACTGAGTCCCCAGGTGTTTGGATCACCTACAGTGATACCAGGCCTGTTGTTGATGTTTAGAAGCTTTAATAAGTTTGATTTTGTTTGTTGTGGGACGTGTCAGCAATATATAAACGCAGTGGCATACTGCAAAATAATTTGGAAAATATCAAATTCCCATTGGCACCCTGGCCTCTGAGGCAAAAAAAGCAGCACAAATGTGATATATATTTGATGTTTGTGCAGCGTAATGAAGCTTCATTCCCAGTCTATGTGTGAAACAAGTCCTTGGGACAGCACTACATTAGTGCTTCAAAAAACTAAATGTCAACCAAATTACCTGTACAGATCACCTGCTGAGATCCATTTGGGTTTGATTTCTGTATGTTCACTATCTTGTCCTGTATGGTAATCCTTAAAATACCACCATGACAGCACATTTGTGCTTTGGTGTGACTTTGGCCAAAATGTGTTTTGTTCTAAGTCTGGGTCCTATAGTAAGGATTAAGATCAGTTATTTTGTGCTGTGTGACCCTAACAGGAGTAATCCTGTACATTCTCTTGGTTGGATATCCACCATTTTGGGACGAGGACCAGCACCGGCTGTACCAACAGATTAAAGCTGGGGCTTATGACGTATGTAAAGGCTATTGTTATTATCATATTCACACCTGAAAGATTAAACCCGTTCAACTATTCCATGTACTTTACCTGTTCATAACTCAAGTTTTACTTTATTATTTTAATATTTATGGTTTCATTGTTTTTTTATATTAGAAGATCAAAAAGGTGATTCCATGTATTTTTTTTTTTTTTTTTGCTGGTAGGACAGCTGGAAACTAAAAGGGTGGAAAGTAGCTTGATTGATATAACATAATTGAATGGTTCTTTTTAAATGCAGTTTCCGTCACCTGAGTGGGACACAGTGACTCCTGAAGCCAAAGACTTGATCAACAAAATGCTTACCATCAACCCTTCTAAACGCATTACAGCCGCTGAAGCCCTCAAACACCCATGGATCTGTGTATGTGTCTTTTATCACAAGTACACACACACACACACACACACACACACACACACAGACACACAAACACACACACGCACACACACACACGCACACGCACACACACACACACACACACACACACACACACAGACACACACACACACACACACACACACGCACATGCACACGCACACACACACGCAGACACACGCACACGCACACGCACACACACACAAACACACACACGCACACACACACAAACAAACAAACACACAGACACACAGACACACAGACACACACACACACACACGCACACGCACACACACACGCACACACACACACTCACGCGCACGCACACACACACACATTTCATAACATACTTCTCCCTCTCTTTCAGCAACGCTCTACTGTTGCATCAATGATGCATAGACAGGAGACTGTGGAGTGTCTGAAGAAGTTTAATGCAAGGAGAAAACTGAAGGTAAGGCCCCCTTGCTTATTTTGGAACATTCACAGAAAATCCTTCTTTTATTCAACTATTTATCACAAATTAAATATTTATCATAAATGTTATTTACAAACCTCAGGGTCTCCAGGCTTCCACAGCATCTCTTGTGCAGGATGCTAGTTTGAGGAATTTGTTATTTCTGATCATAACATGGCTGCCATGCTCCTATTATTCTGTGAGCCTTTATCACAGTCAGAGGACCCAGGGCTGTTGCCTGTTCAGATGCAGCCTAACACACCAGAGCCTTAAGGATGCTGGCATTCTGTGCTGAAATACATCTGAAAGAGAGAGTGTGGAAACACAAAGTGGACTAGTTTTTATGTACTTAAGAAGGATGCAGTGTCCTTAGTGTGGGCCCTCTCTACAGCTGAGGCTGAGAAGGTGACAGGTATTTTGTTAGCATTGTCAAAAACCGGCACTAATATTCCCTCTTTAGGTGTAAACTAAAGTTGCACTTACAAAAATCTCAGTTTTATATTAATTATGATCATTCCTCCTACAGTTGGAAAGCCCATAGTGTAAACAACCTCTTTCCTCTTCAGCACTGTTACGGCCATATTATGATTACTTAGGTATTTGCGTGGGCGGAACGGTGGCGTGGTGGCGTGGTGGGTAGCACCTCAAAGCAAGAGGTGCTCAGGTTTGATTCCTGGCCAGGTGGCCAGGATCTTTTCTGTGTGGAGTTTGCATGTTCTCCCTGTGTCTGCGTGGGTTTCCACCGGGAGCTCCGGATTCCTCCCACAGTCCAAAGACATGCAGGTTATGTGAATTGGAGACACTAAATTGCCCCCAGGTATGAATGTGTGCGTGAGTGTGTTTGTCTGGATGTCTGCCCTGCGATGGATTGTCCAGGGTGTTTCCCTGTCTTTCACCCTATGAGCGCTGGGATAGGCTCCAGCATCCCCCGTGACCCTGATTAGGATAAGCAGCTTAAATACTGAGTGAGTGCGTGAGGTATTTGTGTAAATTTGAACGTGACAGTTCTTTTTATTCTTATTGTCGAGCTCTAGGCAACACTGTACCTCCGTATACAGGTATTCCATAAATGGAATGTACAGGATGTATGTTGTGTTGACTATGAGGGTGCAGCTGATGTGCTAAGCTTCTGAACCCGCTTCTAAACATCATCTCTCTTACTTAATGGACCTTTGAATTTCAACGTTGCCTTTTCCTGCTCAGTGCTCTTCTCTTTCACCTCTCTTCTTGTTTCCCTCCATGTATTAACCATTACATTCAAACCAGGGAGCGATTTTGACGACTCTACTGGTCACAAGAAACTTCTCAGGTATGCTTTTCACTGTTGACCTGCTGAACCACTGTTCTCCCCTTTTGTTCTTCTGCCTGCCTTTTGGCTCTCACAGCGATGGTTCTGATTATCTCAGTTATTATAATGTCCACATTGTGTCACTAAAACGATACTCACCATTATTTTGGACATTAGAGATGGTTGTAGAGTTTATCATCAAATTACCTTTTTTATTTTTTATTTTTTTTTAGAGTTAAAAATCACTTCTTTCTTAATTTATGTTTTTCTTCCTATTCATTATTTTTTTCTGTCGTTTTTGGGGGATACATTTCTATTGAGGTAAGAACTCACAAAGGACTGGAGATCTTACTCAAAACATTGTTTTGTAAATTAATTTGTTTTTTACTCTCTTAATATTGTGGGATTGATTGCATATTAGTCTGGACAAACTGTACTAGATGAAAAATAATGAAAAATGTAATGTTCTGCTGAGGCTTGTACTGAAAGCATCATAGATCACAGTATATGTTGTCCAATGGAATGCCTATAAAACGAATGGATAACTGCTTTGTGCTTTCAATCCTAAACTTTACAAATGGCATGTGCAAAAGCGCATGCAGTGCCTGTTTGTCGTTGTCTCTCGGTCATCACACACACCTCGTTTGTCATTGCCTCTCAGTTATCACACACACATTGTTGTAAGGACATGCCCTCTGGAAATGATGGGGCCGCACAGTATGGCTGCAGCGGTATGAAAGTTTCCTTACCGTGGTATTCAAAGAATGCCACCCTATGGTTTGCAATAATACCCCCCCCCCTTTTTTTTTTATTATTCAGTGACGTTACTTGTCTACAACAGAGTTTTAGTTTTAGGGCCACACTGAGAAAAAAAAATTCTGAGATTTCGAGAATAAGGTCGTAAAATTACAAGAGTAAAGTCTACTTTTATGAGAAAAAACGTCATAACATTATGAGTACAAAGTCGTAATTTTAGGCTACGTGTTATTTTAGAGGGGATATATCAGAGGAGCAGCCGGCAGCCTGCCTTAAAATGAGGAGCGTAGAGCATGTTGTGTTGTGAAGTTGTACTTTGGTATAGGCTATATAGGTTTCACAAATAATGAAATACTTAATCTTCTGGCACATCAGCACCACATTATCATAAGTATCATGACTGATGTGTTTGGCGTGGCACGACGCCTGAGACAAACAGCAGTTGACAGGAGCAGACTCAGGCTGCCATTGACTGTCCTCTCGTCCATTTTGTCAGTTGCTGGTAATATATTTCCCTAAAAATTATGTTTTTTCTTCTCCTGGAAATTTTACAATTTTATTAAGATTTTTTTCCTGTAAAATTAAGACTTTACCCTCTTAATACTGACGTTTTTTTACTGAAGTATTACAACTTTATTCTCATTAAATCACGACTTTATTCTCGTAATATTATGACTATTTCTGCATTGCATGTCTGTCTTATCTGTTAACGTTGCCATGACGTGAAGTCATCAGGATTCGTTGCAATCACTAGCGAAACGCCCACTTATAGTTACTTGTTATATTCACGTTTGTTTGAATGCAGTATTTACATGTTTAATTTGTGTTTTCCCAGTGATTAATGGCATTCTGAAGAGAGCTGAGGGAGCAATTCTAAAAAATTAGCCAGTGTCCAGGCTACAGAAAATATCTGTATTAAACAACAAATGCGCCTAAACTCGTTTCTACTCTTTTATCGCTTTCAAAAGATAGAAAGCCATCAATTGAGTTCTAGGCCATCGCCCAGGCCAATTGTACCAGTTTATTCATGGCGTGCATTTCAAACAATGAATAAAATACTAAATATTTGGTTGACTAACCTAAAACTAAAGAAATGATCATTACACACATTTAAAAGCATTCTACATGAGTTTTGTTGCACATTATAATTAATAAATAGGGGTATAGACAGAGGTTTTCATACATCGAATGTTTTACTCCACAACATTATTTGTAAACAATTGCATTTGCTCACTAGTTTCAACACCAGACTCTCAAACTGTTTCTCCTCAGTGTCAGTCCTCTTGATTGATTTGACCAGGTTACAGTGATGTGATTCGCTTGCTAAATGTTGCGTGTATGCTCAGTGCAGAGATCATTTTAGAATCGTTTTCTGGTTCTCATGTGGAGGGATTAAAAAAAAAAAAAGTGTACTATGGACCTGATCCTTTTCAAAGCTGATAGAAAAAACTGAGTTTTGGAAAATATGTGCATGCGTGTAGACGAAGCCAAAAGCAACATGAGGATGGCAGCACTCTCTGATAAGGGGGAAAAAAGCTGTTATGATGGTAATGGCAGTGAGGGGCTCAACACCGCAATACACCTCCTAATACCGCTGTACACCTCTTAATACCGCAATATACCTCCTAATATCGCGGTATGGCGCTGATGTGGTTATGGTTGCTGTAGTGTATGGACCTATTTTGTTTGGCACAGTTGTACCCCCCCTACCTGTGTTCTGTGGCGTGTCTGATAGATGGTTGCCTATATCCTTTTTTTGTACCAGTGTTCTTCCATGCCTAGATCTACTTAGTAAAAAGGCCAGTCTGTTATACCGCAGCTTCGCGTCCACATTTATATTCATTGTATAGTTGTAATAAACACAACAGTTGCAGCCCTACCACACAGCCCTGCTTGTTAAAGAATGGGTGCTGTGCTATATACCAAAGGTCCTTCTTCCTTAAGTGTATGTCACTAGAGCAAAAGGTCATGCATGATCTGTCAGCAGACTGATCATATAAGAATTACTCTTTATCTTGTATAATGGCCTCTGCTACCGATGCAAGGACTTGTGTTTGTTGTCGAGGAGAGGCGCTATGCCAACTGCTTGTTGCATGCATCTAGGGAAAAAAGGTGTCTTCTGTTTTGGTGTTTATGGCTTTGGTTTGATTTGTCTTCTCACAGCAGCCAAGAGTTTGCTGAACAAGAAGCAAGATGGCGTGAAGGTGAGTCAGCAGAGATGCTCTGTGAATTTTGCCTGCATGGGATGCAGATGAAGATCTGACATGGTTGGTTGACTGGTGACATGTGAGCACTGTATATGTGTCTTGACTGCACACATTTCCTGTCCTTCTGTCCCTCCTCACTCTTGGGTCGATCTCTTCAAGTTCTAACAAAATATTCAGCTGGATAGTTCATTTTAGGCAGAGTGTGAATTGTACAATGACAATTTGGGGGGGGGGGGGTCAACTTTTTCTCCAAGGCTATATATTATAGGATATATAAATGTTTTGACCCCCCCCCAAACTGTTTTTACCTCTTTTTTGGGGGGGGGGGGTCCAAGGTCCAAGTCTTAATTAGGGGTGTCAGACCCCCCCAGTTCCCCCCTGTAATTCGCACCCTGGTTTTAGGTTGTCCCTCAAAATTCCATCATTCAGAGTAAGATCAATTCCTTTGGCATTCAGGGAATAAACAGATTTTAAGATAAAGATTTGAGTTGTGTTTACGTGTTGTGTTTTGATATTTTGGTTTTAGTTTAAATTTCAGTTTTTGTCTTTTTCTTTTTGAGGCTGTGTTGTTGCTTACGTGTTTTTTATTGTAAAGAGATTTTAAAGAGGGAGAGATCTTAGCAAGAGGGATTCATTCTTAAGAGGGATGAAGAAATGCTAAAATAGAACATCTTCATATTAATAATGATCATTAATATTAATGCGAACAAAAAATACAGTGCTTGTATCTCCATTTTTATTACTCAAAGGAAAGGAATCTGTAAGTCAGTTAGCTGTGAGAAAAATACTTGAATTATAGGTGGAATATAGATTTGCATTAAAAAAAAAAAATCTTTTCTTGATGTGGTTCTCTTCATGTGTTATAAAATGACTAGCATTTGCCCACTCTGTCATCAGCTGTATTTGTATTCACCAGATGTAATGTGTCCTCACAGTTCTCTCTCCTCAGTGGTCTTCACACATACCTGTGTTCAGCAAACCTCTGTCGTAGCTGTCTTCATGAGTGCTTCTCCTCTGTACTGTCTGTTATTGTTGAGCTGGTTTGCTAGGCCTGCTGCGTACTGGTAATGTCTGCTCTGCACCTCTCACAGGTTAACAACAAAACCAACATAACAAGCAGCCCTAAAGACACAGGCCCTGCCCCAGCACTGGTACCCATCAGCACATTCTTCAGCACTGCATGAGTCCTCCCACAGCTCGCCAGAGTCAATTAATGCTTTCATTATTGGGCTCTTACCAGACACTCGCTTCACAGAGCAAAATGTGATGCAGTGTGTGCTGTGAACCCGTTTGCAATATCTTAAATATGTATAGAATTGAATTTTTACAAATCTTAATTTGTTAAAATAGAGAGAGAGAGAGAGAGAGAGAGAGAGAGAGAGAGAGAGAGAAGAAAACTGAACATTTATCATTAATTTTAAGATTTATTTTTTTCAGAAAAAAAGAATTCAGCCCTTTGACAACTTGTGTTCTGCTAATGAATAGCAGTTATAGTTGTGTGATCTTGTGATGCCAAAATTTCATGTTAGCATTCTAAACAATTATTTTGCCTTTTTCGTCTGTGTGCAGTATCCTGCTTTTCTCTTTCAAGCTACAGAAAGTGTCCAAAGAGCCTGATTTAAGGCTGAATTTGCCATGGACATTCCCCGTGTTATGAGCTATTTATTTACATAATATCCTGTGCACTAATTACTCAACAAAACTGACAAACAGCCTAAAAAGACATGTAAATTAGGAAGCTTTGTAGTCAACCCAATTTGTGAAATTTATACATATGTAAATATGTTAACAGTCATGCCTGCTGCATCAACTTTGAAACATTTTGATGCATATGTGTGACTGTGCACTGGAGAGACCACTTCACCAATCATCACACACACGTGGCTACATATGTCAAAGGATTAAGGAATTGAAAGATTAGTAAATCTGGCTAGTTTGTCAACCTCTCTCCCAAGTAACCCTCTACTTCCATGATCTTCTCCCCTTCTGTCCTTCTTGGCCTCTCCAGCTCTCTCACTTGATTTCATTTGAATAACTTTAATATAACTTTTATATCTAGGCCTACATTCAATCAATTCTGACCTGCAATGATCATCAGTGTTCAGTCAAAATATGGAAATGTCACAGGCTACATCTCACACCAAAAACTAAATTAAATTATGTCAGTGATGGGAGGAAATACAACTTATTCGGAAAATAAATATATTTTTCTTGTTGCAAAATTTTATATGATTAATTATATAATGTATTATTTTACAGGGTTTAGTAATAGAACTGTTTAACTGCAGGAGTTGATTGAATCTGGTCCTCTGTGTTTTTCTCTGAAAAATGTGTGTTTGATAGTGCGGCACTGCATGTCTGATTTCGCTTTTCCCGGCTTGTGATGCATTGGTGTCTTGTGACTGTTACTGTCTGCGGTATGCTCATTTAGTCGACTTTGATGTGTGATGATTGTGTTTCTCAGACAGATGTGTGGAGTGTCTGTGAAATCTCCTCTAATCCTTCTTACTGATTAGAGGCATGTAGCAGAGTCAGTAGGGTCATTTCAGCTCAGTCCTCTCTGATGACATCCCAAGGGATTATTGCCACTGTATGCGTGCGTGACCAAAATATCACAGAGGATAAATAACATTTTGGTGAAGAACTTAAAAAGGAATGAGGAACCAACTGGAACATCAGAATGAAGAGTTTCAGACACTCAGTGGCCAGTTTATTAGAAACACCACTCTAATACTGGGTTGGAACCACCTTTGCCTCTAGATTAGCGTAAACAATTTCAGTTGCTTGGATGTATTTCTTGCCTGGGTTTAGGCACTAACTTGCGGTTGTAGTTCTGCAGTGCAAGGAGCACGCTGTGTACTCATTTGGGGGCATTCAGCGGGGGGTTGTCGAAACTTTTGATAAAGGTCTTATAATGAGTCTCTGGGGTTAGAGTGTCATGTCTGCACAGGTAGTGATAAAAACACTAGCGAGAAAACACAACGCTGAGCCCTTCCTTGCGAACACAGCCCTGCTCAGCTGGGCCGAACACCCCTGAGACAGAGAGGTCAGTGTAACAAGACACTCAACTTTTCTGGACAACTATTTCATGTCTCTTGAGCCAGTACTAAACAACGTTTTTGTCCATGAGTCTCCTCTGTGGTTTACTTCGCTCAGAAAGTGACAAAACCAGCAAAATGCTGCATTACACATAAACAGTGAAGAGATGTTCATGATGGCATCTTTTTCTGGATCAGCTGTTGAGCTACAAGCCTACAGAGTAGCAGACATCTTATACTTTAAACTGGATCTTTTTTATACTGAGCCTCTGGTTCCTGGTTCAGCCCATTAAAACAAGTAGCTTGTTGTTGTCACAGCGTTCCTCACCTGTGCTGCCACACGCCATGATGAACAGATTGTCTGCTAGGCTTCATACCATGGAGCCTATTTTGTGCTGTTTTCTTGGGCAGACGTGGTGTAAGTGAGACAGAACAAGTCTCCTTCTCCCGGGTATCCAGAAAGTGGCCACGGGAATCAGTACGTCTGGCACCAGTAATCGTAATGACTTAGGTCTCTCATTTGGCCCTTCTAATGTTCAGTCAGACAGTGAAGGCATACCTCGATACCTTGTTGCTTCTCTGTCTGCTTTATCAAGCACCAGTCATCATGTGACTTGGTGTCAGTGGAACAGTGCATTTCAAAGAAGAAGTTGGTGTACCTAACAAACTGGTCACTGAGTGTA
This sequence comes from Chanos chanos, assembly GCF_902362185.1. Taxonomy (NCBI): domain Eukaryota; kingdom Metazoa; phylum Chordata; class Actinopteri; order Gonorynchiformes; family Chanidae; genus Chanos; species Chanos chanos. Next base: position 25,362,679 of record NC_044505.1, read on the forward strand.
TTTTCAGGAAATCAATAAACAGAGAGAAATATCCAACATCGTGAGTGAAGAAAAAGCCTATGGTGTTGGGAGAAGGGGCAGCTGGGGCCTATAGCTGTTTATATAGTTACACAGTGTCAGGAGACAAACTCAGCTGCTACCCCTGGCATTTCTGTATGCCAGTCAGCCTTGCTAGTGAATCAGTTCATATTTAGTCAGATAGATGAGCTCCTGCATCAGGCCAAAGAGACACATTGACATGCTGTTATCAAATCCATGCAGCTCAACCTGTGTCAGGACTGACAATGTTAGAGATGCATACCCACGAGCACATTCAGACTACTTGTGGTAAATACACACATTCTTTGCATTTGTGTTGTTTTCACAAAAAATTGTTGTCAGTTTACATTGTTAAAATTTGTTTCTTCCTCTTTTCTGCTTTCTTCATCTTTTCTCCTCCTTTCAGGAGCCACAAACAACAGTCATTCACAATCCTGCTGACAGGAACAAGGTGAGGGCTACAGCGTCGCACATAAAGAAAAAAGAAAAACAGCAAAAAAATTGTGTATATACATATATAATCTTCTGTCTATCTATCTATCTCTCTCTCTCTCTCTCTCTCTATATATATATATATCTATATATATAGATATATATATAGTGAGAGAGAGAGAGAGAGAGAGAGAGAGAGAGGTGAAGAGATAAAGATGTAGGTCAGTGATTCCCACAGCAAAATACACAGAGTGAAATTTCATTATTTCCTTGCTTATGTGATTAGGCAGAGGGAATCATTTACTTCGGTGGGAGATACAGCACTTTCACAACACTCCTCATTTATGTCACTGCTGATTCAATTAAAAGAGTATTTTAATATACAAGTTTTCAGCTTGTCAATACCAATATCAAACCCAGATGACGCTGGTTCAATACTAGCACAGTGGTAGAATTTCGCCTGAGACTATGCCAACCAATGCCAGGTTAAGTCTAGCTTATGTTGAGGTCTAGGATATGCATCTAACACTACAATTGCCACTAATGATACCTTAATTTGAATTTTAAACACTTAACTCCTTTAAAAAAAGGTTTTGCTCTGAAAATGGCTTTTCCTTTTTATTTTTTCAGTTCAACCCCATTTTATATGTATAACAGCGCTGATTCAACAAACTTTATCACAGACCAGTTTTAAAGGGTACAAGGCATGAGGAGCCCAGTGAGAAAGCCTAAGGCACCCCTATGAAGGAAAAACTTTCTGAAAAACTATTTTTGCTTAAATAGGAAGAAACCTTGAGAGGAAATGCTACTCAAACTACAGCTCTACAGCTCATTCTCATTTTAATGCAACATTTAACAGGTTTGACATGTGTTTCAACCAACTAATATTATTTTTTCTGCCATCCATTCAGTAGAAAAGAGAACATTAGGGACAATTAGCAACAAACTCTAGGGTGGGGCCGCCCTCTCATCCCCCTACCACGGGTTTTGTCCACTGGACTGGGCACCATTGTGCTCACAGGCATATTTGTTGCTAAGTGTAAACCCCATTGTAACAGTACGTTGAAAAGTGTCCTGCTATGTTAAGTATATTCTTTAGAGGGTGTAGTTTTATATTGCTTTTGCATCCAGTAGAATGCTGTGGAATGGTTTCTGTTGTCGCTGGAAAACTATGAATGATGAACATTCTGTATAAATACTTGACACTGACAGCTGAAATGATGTCTATGGACTACAGACAGGGAGAGAGATATGAGGGGAGGACCGAGTCCGTGGAAGGACATGTCCATAGAATTTCTCTTGATTCTCTGAGTTGATTAGTTGGTGCAGCTTTCAGAGAGGAAGAGGAGAAGTGATCTTAAGTGCAAATTCTGTGTGCTCATTGTATATTCAAAACCTTTTTTATTTGCCGGGATAAAGTTTAATACTCAGCCTGTATTTACCTAAGGATAGCTAAAAATAAATTAAAAAAAATTGTACATTTCCTAGCAGTTAGGTAGAGCATTACTATAACCAAACTATAACCCCTGGCAGTTGGGTAGAGCATTACTATAACCAAACTATAACCCTGGCAGTTGGGTAGAGCATTACTATAACCAAACTATAACCCTGGCAGTTGGGTAGAGCATTACTATAACCAAACTATAACCCTGGCAGTTGGGTAGAGCATTACTATAACCAAACTATAACCCTGGCAGTTGGGTAGAGCATTACTATAACCAAACTATAACCCTGGCAGTTGGGTAGAGCATTACTATAAACAAACTATAACCCTGGCAATAGGAAGAACTGCTCTGTAGCAACCCACTGTATCTGCACTTCTAGGATCTGCAGATTGCGTTTAAGCCTGGTTTGTATCTTGAAGTAATTTATTTGTTGCTTTTGCCAGCTTGAGTTTCCCCCTTCTTATTCTGCCATGTTCTCTTGTCTTTGTCAGGAGTCCACAGAAAGTGCCAACACCACTATTGAAGATGAGGATGTGAAAGGTAAAATTTGACATACTTGTGCCTGAAGCCACAGCATAACTTAAGACAAACTGTCTTTCCCCGGCTTTAATCCTCTCTTTTTCATATCCAGTGGATGACCAATTGTTTCCACATCCAGTTTCTTTCTCAGCTCTTAGCATTTTTCATCCATCTGTCTTCCATGCTTAGCTCCTCACAATTCTATTTTTGTCAGTACTTTGAGGATTCCATCCAGTTACCATAGACATTTCTGATAATATCTAGATGCAAAGACAGAGACCAGTAATGGACTTTAATCCCACTGGCAGTGGGAGAATATTTTTAAAAATTCACCCTCAAGTTTCTGCTGAAATTATGTAAGCCAGAGAAATGTGATCATTTAGCAGTCAGCTGTGTAAATACCCACTGAAAGGGACATCAAGCAGTGTCATGGGGAAAGGTTGGTCTGTTTATTTGAACAGCTCATAAGCTGTTCATTTAAATGTTTCGTGCCATTTTGGTTATATTTGCAAATGTGCACATTCATTGTTGTGCCATGTCTGACACAGGTCAAATTATTGGGCCTTTGAAGTAAATGTCTCACCTCTCCCTTAATTCAACATGCAGTTTTTACACATTCTGCACACAGAACCTACTTAGATTGTGACAGCTTTTGTGTAGGGTGTTGGAAGAGCTTTTTGGTTTTCTGGACATTTATTATTATTTGAAATTGTTCTGGTTGCAATAGCAGTGTTGTAATGAAAATTACATGAGTGTGACATGTATTTACTTACTCACTGTGCTCTGGTCCTGAATGAAGTGCATTATGTTTCTCTTCATGCAGTTGATACACATGAGAGTGAAGAGAAAGACAGGCCAAGAGCATCTACAGCAAACAGTCAGTCTATTACAGCCATGCTAAGTTCAACTGTTTCGTCAATGCTTAGTCTCAACCATGTTTTTAAGTGACTAACAGCAGCTCAGAAAAGGAAACTGAGTCATCAGCAATAGTTAAAAGTAACTTTTATAAAAAGATTAAAGGTAATAAATGTCTAATTGCTTCTCTCTTGGTGATACTTCACAAGCTAACTTAGTGTCAGTTGGTACCTCAAATTAAAACACATGAGTAGAAGCACAGTAGAACTACAGCAGAACCCAGAGGTGGACAAAGTAAACAACTCCATTACTTGAGTCAAAGTATAGATACTCCTGGTCAAATATTACTCCAATACAAGTAAAAGTTGTTCAGTTCAATTTTTACTTGAGTTAAAGTACTGGAGTACTTGCTTTCAAAAATACTTAGGTATTCAAAAGTACATTTTCTTTTTAATGTCATCGCATTGTTGTATTGTTGCAACAATGCAATTACAGAGTCTAATGACTCTGAAACAACCTACTGAATGCACTGACTTGCTTGTAGAACCTGTAGAATAAAAAGCTTGTGGAATATGCGACAAAGCCTATAGAAACACAGTTGAACCGAATGCTTCCTCTATAAAAGACAGTGTATAACTTCAGTTAGCTTCAGGCACTAGGTTAACTCAGATTGGCCTTAAAAGGATAAACACGTCGTAATGTTGTAGGCTAGGTTAATTTTACATCTACTACATAGCATTGTCTTAAATATGAAACAGCTGGATGACCATCGTCACCGCTTGATTCCCGCCCCCCTCGTCTTATTGGGACCGGGCCTACATGAATCTGCTGACCTTACAAATATTACTGTGTTTACCTGACAAGATTAAAACATATATTTCTGAAAGGATTTTTGTCAGTAACGCTAACTCGGCATTTTCGCTAGCTAACTATTACTAACTATGGATTCACACAGGACCCGGTGTTATGCCCCAAATGGTTTTCAAGCCAACTGGTTTCCGTACGTGTTCACACACTGTGTTAACAGTAGAAGTTTTGGTCTGCTTCTGTCACCAGATTCGTCACACATTCACAAACATATAAATCGCAATTTTCAAGTCACATCTCATATCTACTGTGGCAAATGATTGTAAGTGTTAGGTGAACACAGCGCGAACGCATACGGGAAGCAGTTAGCTTGGAAACCTGTTGGTTTAGAAAATCTCAGACATGGACTTAAGATATGGCCATGGCTGCTCTTGTGAGGAACCTTTATCTTTATCATCTTTATCTTCCATTGTAGTAGCCATCAGTAAAACCACCAAGTTCACCTGTTAAAGAAAATGCAGCACACACTTGACTGACAGTATTGGAGCAGTTTACTGTGATTGGTTTTTTCCCTGTGATGAACACAATATGGCCTATCGCATTTTAGAAAAGAAAATTTGTCCGCTGACTTCAGAGCTATGCGTTAAAGTAACGAGTAACGAGAACCTTCATAGAAATGTAGTGGAGTGAAAAGTACAATATTTGTATTTCAAATGTAGTGTAGTAAAAGTCATAAGTTTCCAAAAAAATAACACTCAAGTAAAGTACAGATACTCGAAAAAGTACAGTACTCAAGTAAATGTACTTCGTTACTGTCCACCCCTGGCAGAACCACAGCAGAACCGCGAATGAAGTGAAAGAATACAAGGAGAGTCTAAAAGAACACTGCGGTGGGGGTGCAGAAAAAAAAGACAACTTACTTACTAGTGAAGATGTAATGTTAATAAAAAATCAGATGTTAATGTTAATAAAAACGTCACACAACAGCATATTTTTCGTTTTGCATATAATTGGGTTTATTGGGAGGAGCAAATGTTCTGCCCTTTTTTACTTTCACCAGGATTATTTTGGAGAACTTTTGGGTAGAACGTCCATTCTGAGACCTGGTAAAACAGCTTTCTCGAGGAAATCTAATCAAATTCAAAATCAAATCAAATCTATTATCCCACTAGGAGAGATTTGGTTGCAGCCAGGTATTAAAAACATATGCAAACCGTCCTGAGATACAATATGACAGACAACATGAGAGATAACATACCAGATGGGACACAAGGACAACAATACAATACAGACCAAGATCACTTCATGTGGAGACAAAGGATGAGCCAACTTGCAGAGTGGAAAAAGTGCTTAGTGCAGTCATTTGTGCAAATTTAGCCTGCTAATATGCAGTGCAAGTTTTTGAATTTTTTAGTCCTATGTGTTGGAACTCTGTACCTTCTACTTGAAGCTCAAACTCCCCTCTGCACGGGGTGTGGTCAGAGCAGTCCAATTATGGCATAGGGCCTTCCTTATGACTTGCTGATCGTAAGGTCAGAAAGTTGCGCTTGGTTCGCCCCAGTAACGTTCCTGGCCACTCTGATAAACCGACCAAGCCTGTTCTTGTTGGCCAGATTTAAGTTCCCAAACCACGCCTCAATACAAACAGCACTGACTCAATAAAAGTTCTGTAAATTAGAGTCATTATTTTGGTACACACATTAAAAGTATACACTTTTCTCAAGAAGTAAAGATGTTGTTGTACTTTCATGGAAATGGCATCTGCATTGTCAATGAACAGAAGTCTGGCATGAGTCGAGGGACTCTCAAGGTGACGGTACAGGCAGTTTAATGGCGTATGGATGGCATCCTCTACACCGCTATGAGCAAACTGCAGAGGATCTAAAGAATCCTGCACCTGCTTCTGAATAGCCTGCTCAATCACCTTCTCAAAAAACCTTCATGACTAGAGATGCAAGTGCTACAGGTCTAAAATCATTTAAGGCCTTTCGATATGTACACTTGATGACAGGGATGATAATTCAGTGTTTCCAGATTGCTGGTACCTTCTGTACTTTAAAAGATTCTGTAAAAATAATATAAAAAATATAGCTGCTCAGCACAGGTCTTAAGCACTTTGCCACGGATCTCATCAGGGCCCGGACTCTTTCTGCTATGGGTGTGCCTAAACAACTTAGCAACAGTGTCAATATCAAAGGCAATTATATTTTGATTTGACTTAGTTCTGTTCCTCAGCTCATCCAACTGCTCTGTAAAATCTTGTTTATCAAACCTCAAATAAAACTAATTAAGACTGACGGCAAGCTGCATATAGCAGAGTTAAAACCATCAAGACTAACTGCCTTACTCCAAACCATCAAGACTAACTGCCTTACTCCAAACCATCAAGACTAACTGCCTTACTCCTCCTCTCATAACACCCAGACTTTTTTTTGTGCCGTTTCAGGCAGCTCTTGGGTTATTACTTCTAAATTCTGTCTCTATTTTCTCTTTGTAGTTAATTTTAGCTTTCTTAATTTCTGCCCTTATCTCTTTTCTTATTGCCCTCACCTTGGTTACATCACCTCTGTTAAAAGCAGCTTTCCCTCGACTAAGATTTTTTAGTTTTTTAGAAACCCATGGTTTGTTATTTAGGAAGACTTTCACTTCCTTGATAGGGATCACACAGTCTTTATGAAACGTGATATAGCTACACACCATTTCAGTAAGTTCATTTTTGTCATCTGAAGAGTCCAAGAACACTGGCCAGTCTGTGCAGTCAAAGCAACCCTGAAGGGCAAAGGAACTGTCTTCAGTCCAAACCTTCACCCTTTGCTTCCTCGCCTGTTCTCGAAGTAATGCAGTCTTGTAAGTCAGTAGGAGGTGGACTACACTGTTATCTGAGAGGTGGTCCAGGGAACGATTTAACAGCCCCCTTAATGGGACTAAAGTTTTCCTGTGATGCGTAGGGCACGAAACATACAGATAAAGAGCAGACAACGTGCCGTTTAATTTGCAATGGTTAAAATCTCCCAATATAAAGCTGGGGGTCCGGTGAGATAGATTGCAGTTGTTGTATAACTTTGAAAATTACATCAGCTGCTGATTTAGCGTTTGCTTTAGGATGTATATAAACCACGGTGACGAATAGCTGAGGGAACTGAATTCGAGTTGTTTGGGAATGGGGTAGGTGGAGGCCCAAAACAATATTCAGGGTAAAACAGAGAAAGGAACTCCATTATTTAGTGATCTAACAACAACAGTAGTTGAGACGATGACAGTTAAATATTTAGGGTAAAACCCTAAATTTAAAAACACATTAAAAACATGATAAAAACGCGATACTCAGACACTAAACCCCTGCCACTAGTCGCCACATGGGCAGCACCCCCCTGTATATACATGTTACTTTTAGCTTTTGCTTTACTGTGCTTGTTGGAATTTGGTGTGTGCATTTCCTCTGGTGTTAGGCAGCGCTTGAAAGTGGTGACAGATTCTAATTTATTTTCAGCTTGATGCTGCATGTTGTACTTAGTCTATTGATGTGAAAAATAAAGATGCATGTTATACAGAGAATGAAGTATCAGGAAATCCATGGAGGCAATCCAGAGATACCACAGAATGTGCAGGGAGGGCTAAACATGAATGACTGAGTTAAAAGTGAAGTTCAGGAAATGCTTTGCATCTAAAAATGTTTAATGTTTCAAACGCTCTTACAGTCCTGGCGTCCGCGTGAGTGAACAATCCTGAGTGATTTATATTGTGTGTATCTACCAACCACAGGTGACTGCGGTGTCCCCAGAGGCACCAACACATATTTTATATGCTATCCATATAACTAGATAGTATATAACTGAATTTCATTACAGTTTCATTACAAAGCGTTTTGGCCTTTGCATTTTAAATTTTGAATACTTTGGTGGAGTTTTATAACTGTCACGAGCATTTTCAAGCTTGAGGCCCTATTCATTCCTGAGCCTGGTATGTGTGCACGGGTATGTGCAAATGTGTGTCTGTGTCTGTGTATTGCTAGTTAAGAGCAAAAGTTCCATTCTCCTGAGTTCCATTCTCCTGAATTCCATCTCTTCTGTATTCCATTTTTCCTGAATTCTCCTACATCACATGCACTTCACTGACAAGTGTGTATATGGTGTAAGTGTGTGTGATGATACTTCATTTGCTCTCTTTAAGGTATCAGCCGATCCTAACAATGTGCCATGAATTCTTTTATTAAATACGTGAAATGTGTTATAAAAAAATAAATAAAAGGAAAGAACCTTCTGAGTAAGGGGAAAGTTATCATAGTGTTTATTTTGTGGCCGGTTGTTGGGGAATTTGTGAATTTGGGGAATGTAGTTTCTTCAGTGAGTTAAGAAAATGAATTGTGTTAGTGTTTCATTAAAGATCAAATTTTTGTCAAAGAAAATGCTGATTAAATGTTGGCATTTTACTTGTAGATACTTCTAGATATTTATTGAATTTTAGCGTGATGATTACATTTTATAGTGGTGAAAATGGACTTCAAGATTTGTTTAAAGAAATGTTAAAGATTTGATTAGTATGTGAGAGAGTTGGATCATATATATAGGCAGTGGCCTTTTTCACTCATGGCATAAATCATCCTTTAATGTTTAGGTGTAAGACGTCGGACCAGAGTTTCTTTGGACTGTGATTGACATTTGCAATTGGTTGGCTGAAAAACAGTGTGTATTTACTCAGTTAAGTGACCAGGATGAAGGTGCTGCTCTGCTGCCTAAATGAATGACAATCACTGATATAATATTTAGAGCCATGTCAGGACGTTACTTTTGTCATAAAGAAGTAGATCATTGTGTTGCACCATTTCTGGTGTTATGACCAAGATGTCTGCCTTTTTGACCAATTATGAGTCATCTCTTTGCTGTCCTCCAGCTTGCCAAGTTATGAATAAAGGTAATTTTAAATCTTTAATTTTTTAAATGAAAATGTTGCCCATCGCCGCTGAACTCTGCCTAGCCTAAAACACAACATTACACAGAGTTCTGGAAAGCACTTCCTTTGGGGTGTTCATTTATAATGTACTAATTAATTACAATGCAAAAAATGTTGTTTGGCAACATCTGACAGAGACTTTACAATGACCCTGTAACTCATCTGAAAATGTCTTGTTCTCTCTCTGTTCAGAGACTCCCATACTGAAAAATTGAAGTTAAGAAAACAGATGTCGTTTTTGAGAGTGTTCTGTCAACAGAATACACATTTATGCTATATACAGGATGTAAAAGCTGCTACATCTGCAGCTGCATTCCAGAGGAATGTTAGTAATGTGCTGGTACAGTACAGTTAGTAGTTACAACAGTTGTCAGTCTGTTTTAATACTTCAGATGCTCTAAAACCGAGGCCAGCCAAATGATCAGCACACCAGCACAGACACTGTGTGTGACTAAATATGACTTGGCTTACTTCCAAGATTGTCACTCCTTTTTATGTTGGACATCACAAACCCAATACTGTCTTTGAAACTCACTCTCATGAGTGAATGCTTGTACATTTTAAATGGACACCTAAAGTGAGACTGTGTTTGGGTTGACTTTGAATTTACTGGTAAGATTTACATCCTGTCAGGGAAGATGACTCATGTCCTGGTCTCTGTCTGTGTCTTGCAGCTCGTAAGCAGGAGATCATAAAGGTGACTGAGCTACTCATTGAGTCCATCAACAATGGTGACTTTGAAGCCTACACGTAAGTGTACCCATCCCCATCCCTGTTCAACACCAGGATTCCACTGTCATCCAAAATTTTCATACACTCCTTTGTAACATCCTGTGTTTTCCCCCTGCAGTACTTTCTCAGAATGAATTCTGTGTGCACTTTCATTCTTATTTCTTATGTTTTAAGGGTACAAGCAAAACCAGTCCGGTTTTCTGTGTTTGCTCTGCAGAAAGATCTGTGATCCTGCTCTGACATCCTTTGAACCAGAGGCACTGGGGAATCTTGTGGAGGGCCATGATTTCCATAGGTTCTATTTTGAGAATGGTACAGTGACTCTCTGCTCTTGCTTTAATTTCAGTGCGCAGGACAAAGGTCACTGCAAATTTACACCATGCATTGCACCTCATAAAACTGACATTGCGTGTATTTCACACTATTTATTGACTTATTTAATGCTGCATCATTGCCAGAAGCATCACATTTTAAAATGTAATTTCAGTTTAATTATTTATGTCAGTGTCATAACGTTATTTCTATGTATCTATGTATGTATAAATGTATGTATTTATTAATTCTTTCATTCATTCATTTAAACATGTATAATGCAGACCAGTTAGCTATGCAATAACAGTTGCATCCAGTCTTAAAATCTAGGACATATTACTGCAGTCTCTCCTGTGCTTAATTTCGCTCACTTGTTCTTTCAATTCTCTCTCAGCTCTGTCTAAAGGGAATAAACCAGTCCATACCATCCTGCTGAACCCTCACGTACACCTGATTGGTGAAGATGCTGCCTGCATTGCTTACATTCGTCTGACCCAGTACATGGATGGGGGTGGCATGCCCCGCACCACGCAGTCTGAGGAGACTCGTGTGTGGCATCGACGAGAAGGCAAATGGCAAAACATCCACTTCCACCGCTCAGGTGCTCCCAGTCTTCCCATTAAGTAAGGGACCTTCCTTACCATTTCTGAGTCATGATCACCTTTAGTCATGATAATCACAATAATCTACTGGAGAAAACAGCACAAGATTTGGAAAGCTCTTGTTATGTCTTTTCTTATTTGTCCCTCAAAACAAATGTGAGATTTGATCCAGCAAAGCTGTTTACTTTCATATATCCTTTTTCTGCCCAAGCATGAGTGTTTCGCATGTTTTCCTTTTGTTTGTTTTTTTTTTGTTGTTTATTTGTTTGTCTTTAATTTCCATGCAATCTTACGACTGACATCAAATAGGATGTGTTCACTGAGATTATAAACATTTGAAAGCTGCTCTCATCATGAGAGTCATCATATCCATCAGTCATCATAATAACACTCATCACGAGAGTCATCTTATCCATCAGTCATCACAATAACACTCATCACGAGAGTCATCATATCCATCAGTCATCATAATAACACTCATCACGAGAGTCATCATATCCATCAGTCATCATAATAACACTCATCACGAGAGTCATCGTATCCATCAGTCATCATAATAACACTCATCACGAGAGTCATCGTATCCATCAGTCATCATCAAAGTGTGTTGTGAATGACAACATTAGAACTCTCTGACTCTCATTATTAGTTTACTTGGTGTCTGTATGTATGTTTGTGCACGTGTCTGTGTTTATTCCATTGCTTATGGAGTAATAATGTTTAAGATAAATTTCCAACTCAAACTACCAGACAAATTTCACACCGAGGCTCATTTTGAGTTCCATGCACATTGTCCAATATAGTTTTTAGTTCCATGCACATAGTTCAGTACAATTTTGAGTTCCATGCACATGGTCCAGTATGATTTTTAGTTCCATGTACATGGTCCAGTATAGTTTTTAGTTCCATACACGTGGTTCAGTACAGTTTTTAGATTCATGTACATGGTCCAGTATGGTTTTTAGTTCCATGTACATGGTCCAGTATAGTTTTTAGTTCCATACATATGGTCCAGTATAGTTTTTAGTTCCATGCACATGGTCCAGTACTGTTTTTAGTTCCATGCACATGGTTCAGTACAGTTTTTAGTTCCATGTACATGGTCCAGTATAGTTTTTAGTTTCATGTACATGGTCCAGTATAGTTTTTAGTTCCATACACATGGTCCAGTACATTTATCTGTTTTTAAAAATGACATCATCTCACCACGCCCTTGCCCATATTTGGATATTATCAAAGAGGTGTATTTTTAACATTTTATTCACGTGTCTTTTTTTTTAATAGTTTTGGTATGCATTTTAAATTTATGGATATGGAAAGGGAATAATCTCCCTCATCAATTCTGTTTTTGTTGTTGTTGTTGTTGTTGTTGTTGTTGTTGTTGCTGTTTTTATTTATTTAATTATTTTTATTTTCGCTCTGTATGTGTGTGCAATATAAAATTTCTTAAAGATGGGAATGTTAATTTTTGAGCTTGCTCATGTTTTGGTGATGTACATATGTTTTGACTGTAAAAGAAAACAGAAAAGAAAAAAAAAGAAGAACAGTAACATACTCAGTGACAGAGAAATTTAGTCATTTTAACACAGTCCATAACCTTTTTTATTTTGCTAGTTGACAGTATTTGGACTCTAAAAGATATCAGTTTAGTGTTAAAAGGAGGAGAATGCAGTGCAAATTTGGTATGAGCTTTTTGTCAATGTATATGAAAAAAAATATATAAATAAGAGAATGTAGCATATATAATACATTGAACAAACGTAAAATTATGCATGGATGAATATTTTAAGCGATCCTAATTTTTTTCTGTTTATGTCCAGATTGCATATTTCTGTGTAATATAGAAAATAAACTTATCATGATAATGATAGTGACAGTAATTATTATTGTCATTTTCAGCTTCCTACATACCCAGCACAATTACCAAACTTGTCAAATGATGTAGCCCTCTAGTCCCTCTGCAGCGTGCTGTAGAGCCAGCGCAGTCGTTTTACGTAATATAAATATGGCATAATAAGTTTCATTTTCATACAGTTTTTGTAGCGTGTAGATGACCCAACATTAATTTGCCAGTGGCAGAGTGAGGGTCAATTGAGCATGTGCACTGCCGTCCAGTGGTCACTTCCTTGTGTCTGTGCCCCCACACAGAGAATGATGTCAGATATAATGATGTCAGAGAGGTCTTCCCTAAGGATTGACTTAGAACTTAGAACCTCTGGTTCTCTCATCAAAAAAAACAAAACAAAACAAAAAAAAAAAACCAAGAAAAAACAGACAGACAAATAAACAAAAAAACTGGTCTATGTCAGTGCCATCATCAGTTTTATTTTTCTGTTTCTGTTCATGAGAGAAATTCTTCTGCTGAAACCCACAGAGCCCACAGGCACTTCTGGGCATGTGGAGTATATTATTTATTGCCATGGTGGTGCTGTCCACTCAACATTTCCATAATAACACAATAAAGATATGATACATATGCATTCTGTGGTGAAGTTCTTTTTTTTGTTCTCAGTTGTAGTAATTTCAGCTTTTGTTGAAGCCTGTTAGATGTGAAGAGAGATTTAATGTGAGATAAGAGGCTGGTTTAGGACTAGTGGGGAGGACTGGTAAGATAGGTTTAGTGGGTTCAACTCGTTGAGAAAAGTAACGACCCAAACAGTGTGTTGGTCCAGGGAAACCATCTGGACAAAACATTATGGTTTTAAAAAAATTTGATGGCTGAAAACCATGATAGTTTAACAGTCAAAGTGGGTTTTTTTGGACATTTTTTTTTACATTTTGGTTCAAAGTACATAGAACTTAAAGTACATAGAGCGTAAAGTACATAGACTGTAAACTTAATGACAGTTCTGTGTTCCTGTATTTTTTGTCTAACTCTACTGCTTCCTAGAGTTAAAGGAGAGAAAGGGGACAAAAGGTACTTTTTCTCATTTAACTCTCTCATCTATTGTTTCTACAAAAAAGCAATCGAATCATCAGATTATGGAAATCGAAAACATTACATTCAGCACCAGTTTAATACACAAAACTGATGAGAGGCACAGAATGTGGTCAACACAGAACACCCTGCACCTGTACACTGTTCAGTACAGACTTTAATATGTCATAACTGCATCTGTACACTGTTCAGTATAGACTTTAATATGTCATAACTGCACCTGTACACTGTTCAGTATAGACTTTAATATGTCATAACTGCACCTGTACACTGTTCAGTACAGACTTTAATATGTCATAACTGCATCTGTACACTGTTCAGTATAGACGTTAATATGTCATAACTGCACCTGTACACTGTTCAGTATAGACTTTAATATGTCATAACTGCACCTGTACACTGTTCAGTACAGACTTTAATATGTCATAACTGCATCTGTACACTGTTCAGTATAGACGTTAATATGTCATAACTGCACCTGTACACTGTTCAGTATAGACTTTAATATGTCATAACTGCACCTGTACACTGTTCAGTACAGACTTTAATATGTCATACTGCATCTGTACACTGTTCAGTATAGACGTTAATATGTCATAACTGCACCTGTACACTGTTCAGTATAGACTTTAATATGTCATAACTGGGGTTTGTCTCAAAGCTTTACAAATTTAAATAGTAAAAAAAAAAGCCCCATAGATCATTTCTCTGGGTCTCACCACACAAGTGTCCATACACTAACTAACTCATGGAAATTAAATGAAAAAATATTTTTTATTGCATCCATGTTATACAGTAAACATAGCTGATAAGGTTTTAAACACAGGAGGCAGAATTTTGGTGCACAGGGAATATCTACTTCCAAAAATAACATCAAACCATCCACATCTTTGAGAGTTTTATTAATCATCAGCTGTATACACACTGCAGCCATTTGAATGTTTAATGTATTTGTATGATAAAGGAGTATAATAAAGTAATCCATGCAATAAGAGATATGTATATATTTATTTATTTATGTACTGTATAAAGTATATGGAAATCACCACAGACACGGACACTGAATCATAACATTAAAAGCAGACACCCTTACAGTGAAAGCTGTAGTGTTTAATTACTGATCTCATTCAGGGTGAAGGAATCCTAACATACTGTAAATATATTCCACACTGATGTCACAGCTGTCAGCCAGGCCACACTAAGACCACCTTCATAATGGACTATAGAAGCAGCAGCTGAAATAAGATCGGAAAATATTTTCCTGTTCAAGTTCACTTTGTAATACCCTTGGTTAGTTGCCAATCAACCAAACACTCTTTGACACATTGTCCTGCTCTCTTTCTCACTCTTCACAACAGCAACGCATGGATCATCCCCATGAAAGAATGTTTGGAAAAGTCAGAATAGCTCACTGGACCCTAATCTGTATGTCAGAATATTTAGGGAAAGATATACATTTTTCAAATGACCCAACCAACACACACACCCACACACACACGCACACACACACACACGCAACGCACGACCACGCACCACACCACACACACACACACACACACGCACACACACCACATACACACACACACACACACATCAGTAAATACATAAAACAGAATAAAAATGTCTTATAACCCAGATTGAGCATGGGTCTATAACTATGTTTTCAGTTTTAATCTAGTGCTCCATCATTATGTCAAGTATAACATGTTGCTAATCATTTTTATTGTATTTACTTTGAGCAGTCTGACTGTTGGGGACATTAGACAGTGTACACTGTACATTCACTCCTCCCATTTGCTATATGTGGTACCATGTCTCTTTAAACCTTACACTAGAGGAAGAAGATGACCCCAATTTTTGCCCGGCTGACTACTTCAAAATGCTCCAAGCAGGCACACTTTAATAAATACACACCTTCTATATAATGTATATAGATTATATCATTTATATAGAAAATTTATAGTTACAGTTAAAGTCTAGCAACCTTTATAGGCCTGATAAACTGACTCTGTTGACGTCCTTTATTTTAACCTTGAACCCTTCTTTGCCCGTTAACCCCCAGGCAGACCTGTCATGACTGCAAAAGTCCAACCACATCCACCCAGAACCACCACCCAGAACATCCATCATTCTGCCAAATGGCTCATAAAGTCAGAGGGCAAAATGAGCTGTTGCTACATGCTTACTTGGGCTCTGAAATCAAATAGTTATTTGATTACATGACTATTCAATATCATTAACAATATCATTAAAACACACAAATAAAAGACAATGTAATGTCATGATCCAACTCAAAAATGGCATGCCTAGAATAGCCACACATCACAGGCTGAGGAGAGGAGGAGACAGTGGGGAGAACAGGGGAGAGCAGAGATGAGCTAATCTCTGTGACAGTAAATGAAGACATTGCCCAAACTAATGACAGAGGAATAAATGTGTTTTCTTTTAACCTTTGTCTGATTTTACTACAGCAAGTGACAGATGCAAACTATTCATGCCTGCTATAATCCTTATAAGCGGATAATGTGAACTACTGTTACTTCAAAAATGCACATTAAATATATAATATTTTCCAAAGACAGATACATACAGACACATATATAAATATTCCAACAGTGGGATTGTAGTGTTTGTCAGTGGCGTAGTACTCTTTGTTTGTCTTCACTTTTAACCATGAAGTAACATGTTGTGATTGGTGAGACTAATGCTTTGTAAAAAATGTGTAAATGACAATAGTTAGGCAGTGCAATAAACATCTTTCATGTGTCCAAGATTGGAAAAAGACACCAACTGAAACAGGGTTTCTTTGGTCACAAAAAGGCAAAAAATAAATTTGTGAATCAAAAATACATCAGAAAAACAGTGAGAGACAGTAAGACAAACTGCAATAAACAGTGATTGAAGGTTTTTTTTTCTCCACAGGTGTTTTGAAACCGAGAACAGTCCTGTATGTTCAGACAGGAAGACTAGGAGTAGAATGAGGTGTATGTGAGACTGCATGAGCACAATGCATAGGAGAGTCAGGAGTTTAGGGGGAGGGCATGGCAAAGTGGGGAGGGACAGAGGAGAGGAGGTGGGACCCCAGTCCTTCTCCTCATCCTCAGCTTTCTGCATCTGTCCATCAACACAGTATTGGGGTAGAAGGCAGCAGAAGAGGTGCTGGATGCTGTGGGTCTAAAGGTTCCCTGGCTCCCTGCCCTCAGCATCCCCCAGCGCATCCAGTGAGTCTTCTTCTTCTGAGTCTGGACCCTAGGGAGAGGGAGAGGGAGAGGGAGAAGTGGGGGGTGGGAGTCAGAGAAGACCAAAAAGGCAACAAAGAAACAGAGAGAGCAATCATGAAGTCCTCCAGGGCAGTCTCAGAAAAACTAGTTCATGCTTTTGTTACCTCTAAGTTAGATTACTATAATGCCTTACTGTCTGGATATTCCAGTAGGTGCATAAACAAGCTCCAGTTAGACCAGAATGCAGCAGCCAGAGTTCTTACCAGAACCAGAAGATATGATCACATCACTCCAATCTTATCCATACTGCACTGGCTCCCAATCAAATTTCGCATTGATTATTTAAATACTACTGTTGAGCTATGAAGCACTAAATGGTCTCTCGCCACAATACCTGAGAGAACCTCTGGCTGTTTATGATCCACCACACCTCCTCAGATCTGAGGGTGCAGACTATTTACTGGTGCCTTGAATTGTGAAGGCTACAGCAGGGGGCAGAGCCTTCTCTTATAAAGCCCCAAGGTTAGGGAACTGCCTCCCAATTAATGTTTGAGACTCAGACACAGTCTAAATGTTTAAGTCTTGGCTGAAAACATATTTGTTTGGTCAAGCCTTTTGTTAATAGCTCTTTATGAGATAAAGGAGGTGATCTGGACAGTGTATTTTGGTGAGCTGGGGCATTTGGATGCTGTCTTTGGGATGTCCACCCTGTTAAACCCTGAGAGCCTGAGGAAGGGACAGGAGTGACGGGTAGGGAGGACCTACATCAACCATTACTGTAACCCAGTGTCTTCACCCATTACTGTAACCCAGAGTCTTCACCCATTACTGTAACCCAGTGTCTTCACCCATTACTGTAACCCAGTGTCTTCAGCCATTACTGTAACCCAGAGTCTTCACCCATTACTGTAACCCAGTGTCTTCACCCATTACTGTAACCCAGTGTCTTCAGCCATTACTGTAACCCAGAGTCTTCACCCATTACTGTAACCCAGTGTCTTCACCCATTACTGTAACCCAGAGTCTTCACCCATTACTGTAACCCAGTGTCTTCACCCATTACTGTAACCCAGTGTCTTCAGCCATTACTGTAACCCAGAGTCTTCACCCATTACTGTAACCCAGTGTCTTCAGCCATTACTGTAACCCAGAGTCTTCACCCATTACTGTAACCCAGTGTCTTCAACCATTACTGTAACCCAGAGTTTTCACCCATTTCTGTAACCCAGTGTCTTCACCCATTACTGTAACCCAGAGTCTTCACCCATTACTGTAACCCAGTGTCTTCACCCATTACTGTAACCCAGAGTCTTCACCCATTACTGTAACCCAGTGTCTTCAACCATTACTGTAACCCAGTGTCTTCACCCATTACTGTAACCCAGAGTCTTCACCCATTACTGTAACCCAGTGTCTTCACCCATTACTGTAACCCAGAGTTTTCACCCATTACTGTAACCCAGTGTCTTCACCCATTACTGTAACCCAGAGTCTTCACCCATTACTGTAACCCAGTGTCTTCACCCATTACTGTAACCCAGTGTCCTTCAACCATTACTGTAAACCCAGTGTCTTCACCCCATTACTGTAACCCAGAGTCTTCAACCATTACTGTAACCAGTGGTCTTCACCCATTACTGTATACCACGTGTTCTTCACCCATTACTGTAACCCAGAGTTTTCACCCAATTACTGTAACCCAGTGTCCTTCACCCATTACTGTAACCCAGAGTCTTCACCCATTACTGTAACCCAGTGTCTTCACCCATTTACTGTAACCCAGAGTCTTCACCCATTACTGTAACCCAGTGTCTTCACCCATTACTGTAACCCAGTGTCTTCACCCATTACTGTAACCCAGAGTCTTCACCCATTACTGTAACCCAGTGTCTTCGGCCAAGAATGTAAACACATAAGTGTGTAAATTCCTTAGTGTGCACAAATTCACTTTGCAGGTAAAGCTTTATTCCTTTCTTGAGTTTAACACCATTTCTCTGTTGCTCACGTCCTGTGTTTAATTATCTAACTAATCTGGTTGCATTTGGTTAACACTGATCCAGCGGAGGATGAACTGAACATGATGTCCAGATTAACAGTTGAATGTCTTACCTGGCCCAGAGTGTCTTGCGCAGAGGAGAGTCCAGGGATGCCCACACACTTTTCTGAACTCTCTCTCTGGACTACTGACATTTGGACAGCCCAGCTGTCCTCTCTGCCCTCAGAAGGATCAGCTCTTGACACACATGCACCACCTCTTTCACTGAAGGTCTCCTGGAAACGTGAGCAAGACTTGAATGAGAATGAATATTTGTCATACCTACCTGTCTCATTTTTCTACCCTTGTCCTCTTGGTTTTCATAACAGTTTTAACTTTTTTCATACATGTACCGACACATCTTGGGAGCATCTTTGTTTATTTTTTTCTTTCTACAGAATGTGATTGTACAAAACGGAGCTGATGGTTCCAAGCAGAAAAACTAAATCCATAATATACAATGAACAAAAAAAACCCCAAAACACTTAAAACACAAAATACAAAACAATAAAAAAAACCCCACTTAAAACAGTGAACAAAAAATAATAACTAGCATGTTACAGTTTATCAGTTCTTGTGATAGAACTGATAAACCACCCCCCCCCCCAACACACACACCACACAAACACACACACTACACACACACACACACACACACACACACACACACACCACACATCACATACACATACACATAATCACCTCTGTCTGATCCCCCTCACTTCTCAGCATGGTTCTCTTTGCTTCTGTGGTGAAGCCATCCTCCTCACCACCCTTCACCAAGTCCTCCTCCTCTCAACTCCGTCAGCTGATATGAACCCTCCTTCTTACTTAAGGCCAAAGAGCACAAGATGTGTGTCAGTGTGCTGTGTAATGGGAACAAATCTGAATGTATATAAAAGAGAAAAAGTGTTGAAGAGAAAAAAATGATTTGAAAAGGAATTCTGAATAATCAGAGATCACTTAATGTTGTCATTTTGATGACTGAAAGGGAACTGCGATATAAGGATCAGTCAGTGTCCTGATTTTGATAAAAGGGAATTATTCTATAATTAAAGATCACATATATAATTAAACGTCCTAATATTCTGTACTAATTGTAGAACCCACATGACCACACCATAACTTCTCATGCCATGGAAGGACCATGTACATCTGATGTCTGGTTCTTTATCACCCAAGACACTGTTTGTACAGAACTACGTCAGCCTGCAGCCTCATTCTTCACAGGACCTGAAAGGACTCAGTTTCCTTATCCTGATTGCCTTGAATGATTGATGAGACCTGTCAATCAATGGCAGAACTACCTTCTAACTGAAAAAACCCTACATGGCAAGCTGCTGAGACTGCTATTTTCTTATGAACGTATTGTTGTTATTTGCTAGACGCATAGCTCAGCGAGCAGCCACCTGTTTCTAGAGTATTTTAACTTAAATCACACAATTCATTTACTTTGTTTTTTCATATTTAACTGTGCGTATTGTGTATGTCCTCGTTTATGTATATGCATCATATTCAATAGTAATCTTGATTTTCGGTCGTTATAATTTAACTTCATTATATTTATCTTTCTGTTGTTTTCTAGTGTATCACATTTGAGCTGACTAATCTTAAAGACACCTCAAAATCCTTCAGGTATTCAGATATAACTAATTTAACTTTTATTTCTATTGATATAATTTTGTTATCAATAGGCTACACTGCTTAAAAATAATAATATTAACAATAATTGTGGATTACTTGATCAGAAATCAGTTTATCAACAACAGTGATGATTAAACAGTATCTTCTTTGTAATCATTCTGTACCTGTCCCATCCCCAGCTGCCCATGTTGGTCTGCGTGCTGTTCCTCACACGCAGCCTCTGGAGGGATATCAGGGACATTATCTGCCTTCTGAAAAATACCAGAAATGCAAAACTAGAATTAAAGAGATGA
This sequence comes from Chanos chanos, assembly GCF_902362185.1. NCBI lineage: Eukaryota > Metazoa > Chordata > Actinopteri > Gonorynchiformes > Chanidae > Chanos > Chanos chanos. Next base: position 25,383,503 of record NC_044505.1, read on the forward strand.
CTAATATGTGGTATTTCAAAAAGAGGACTGTGAAGGAGGCTGCAGAGTTGAGGGATGGAGGAGGTTGGCATGAGGAGGCAACAACAGGGAGAGTCTGAATCAGTGCATAAAAAAAACTGTGGGTTTGCAAACTTCGCAGGAAACAGCCACTAATTTCACAGAGAAATCATAATAACAAAAGTACATTAAATGAGAACATCAGAAAAGCTTTGATGACTAGTTTAGAGGAATGGTTAACCCAAGCTTGAAAGAAACATTGTGTACACATAGAATTTTCAAAACATAATGATATATAAAAATGTAACCTGTTAGATTTCACACTGAATCTCCATTTAGGACCAATCAAAGCCAGACAAGTGTCTGAAATTTCCCTTTTGAAATCTACCTGAGTAATAACTCTAACAAACCAAGTGAGCTCTCACACAACACACACAGCCAATCAGAGTTGACACACAGCACGCTCAACCAATCAGAGCTCTCAAACAGCACACCTAACCAATCAGAGCTCTCATACTGTGTTAATTTTGGCAATAAAATGTAGCTATAGTCTTAGTCTATTTATGAACATTTTAATTTGTTTTAGGCATAGTTTAGTCATTTATTTTACCTTAGTTTAAATCAGGCTTTGGTCAACGGACCATAAATTTAATTTTAGTTAAGAGTTAGTCACAGTTGCTTTAGACATAATTGAGGCAGATGACTTTATGCTGTCATTAGCATATGGTTTACAGTGTTTGCTCTTGGCTATATTAAACATATTTTGTACACAACCTCCACCTGTATCAGCCTTTTCATACATGCACTATTTTCCCACTGTCAGCACATGATCACCATTAATTTTCAATGGACCACAACAGAGACGGCGAGACAGAACAGAGAAAACACCCACTCACATTAGTAAGTTGAAAAGTAATGCTGCTCACAGTGCTGGGAGAGGGAAATGGTTTATGTGAGTCAAGGGTAACACTAGATAGCTAATTGTTTGAGTTTTGCAGGAAATTGAGCCAAAACTATTACCAGTGGTTAACCTAATGTTAGTGTTCACTGGCACAATACAATATTACATCAAAACTGATATCTAGCATGGAATAAAATGTTGGGTAGTGTGCCTTGAGGTGTCTTTTTAAATTTGTTGTACTTTTTACAGGACAGATGCATGCATCTGATTGGATAGTGGCAAAAATGTGGAGCTGAGACAATTTTGTGCCATCATTTTTCAGTCATAGTTTCTGTTTTCAAGGAGCTGATACTATTCTCATTGTTTTCTCTTGGTCAGCCCAGAAGTGTTGCACATTGATGTACTTTCTGGATTACACAGTGTAAAACAATAAAATAATTGTGAACACTGGTCAACCAAAAATTCAATCCATAGAACATAAAACAGGTGAGGTATATTCCTTAAAAATACTGAAGTGCACACAGTGGAAATGCAGCTTCAAACCAACCAAAAGCACAAAGTAATAAAAGAAATTTGTGCTTAAACCAGAACACCACAGAAATAAGCCATATGATCTGCAGCCAGGACAAAAGTAAGGAAGCTCAGGACAGGATGATGGGGGCAGTGGGGATAACTCTTACCCTCTTCAGTAAACCACTATTATCGCCATCATCACCATCATCATCACCTTCATGACATGTAGCCTGTTCTTGAGGGATCTGAACATCCCTTTGCTCTGTGGAAGACTGTGTTTTCCCTTCCTGTGCCTCATCTGACAGCTCATTAAAGATGTCCTCACAATGCCTGTTATCAGATATTACCTCAGTGCCTATTTTGGGTGATACAGGTAGACTGTGACTGTTATACAATTTCTTAATGGCTTGCGGTGTTGGAAAAAGTACAGATGACTCAGATGAGTGTCGTTTACAACCAATGGATGCACCACTTATGCCAAAACCATCCTGAGTGAAAGGTGGAGCTGGCACTTCACCCAGTTTGGAGGTTTCACCAGGGTTAAATGATCTGTGGTTTGGCATCTTTTCAAAGTCAAAGTGTTGGAAAGATTTTACTGTTTCAGGTGTTTGGGGAGTCACATCAGAAGGGTAGATAGGAGAAATTTCATCTTGCTGAGTAGTTTCACCAACAGGCCATGAATATGCCTCAGTGTTAAATAAATCTTTGCTGTTTTCAGGGTTTGGTCCACTGTAGGATTCCAAAGGTATAGATGTTTCATCCAAATGACTAGGCCTGCTGACTTCCTTCGGAGTGTCCTTGTCAACCACCTTACATTCAGTCCGTATGTCCAGAAAATCAGCCTGTTCCTGAGGAGAAACAGTGTTCTGCTCTACAGAAATTATTTGTTGACCCCAAAATTCAATTTGTTGGTCGAAGGAATCACTGTGTTGTTCTGTAAAATCACTTTGACCACCAAAATAACCAATCTGCTGCTCAGCAGAACACATTTGTTCCTCCGCATAACCCCTTTGTTCTTCAGAGGAACTCATCTGTTTCTCAGCAAAGGAATCACTGTGCTGTTCTGTACAATCCTTTTGACAGTCCAAATAACCAATCTGCTGTTTGGCAGAACCCATTTGTTCCATGGCAGAACCCGATCGTTCCTCAGCAGAACCCATTTGCTCCTCAGCAGAACCCGTTTGTTCCTCAGCAGAACGTGAGTGTTCCTCAGCAGAACCCATTTGTTCCTCAGCAGAACGTGAGTGTTCCTCAGCCGAACCTGTTTGTTCCTCAGCAGAACCCATTTGTTCCTCAGCAGAACCCATTTGTTCCTCAGCAGAACGTGTTTGTTCCTCAGCAAAGGAATAACCGTGGTGCTTTGTAAAATCACTGCGTAGTTCTGTAATATCATTTTGACAACCAAAATAACCAATGTGTTCCTCAGCAGAACCCATTTGTTTCTCAGCAGAACATGTTTGTTCCTCAGCAGAACGTGTTTGTTCCTCAGCAGAACGTGTCTGTTCCTCAGCAGAGCCCGTTTGTTCCTCAGCAAAGGAATAACCGTGGTGCTTTGTAAAATCACTGTGTTGTTCTGTAAAATCATTTTGACAACCAAAATAACCAATGTGTTCCTCAGCAGAGCCCATTTGTTTCTCAGCAGAACATGTTTGTTCCTCAGCAGAACCCATTTGTTCATCAGCAGAACGTGTTTGTTCCTCAGCAGAATGTGTTTGCTCCTCAGCAAAGGAATGACTGTGTTTCTTTGTAAAATCAGTGTGTTGTTCTGTAAAATCACTTTGACAGCCAAAATAATCAATAGGCTGATCAGGAGAACCCGATTGTTCCTCAGCAAAAGAATAAATGTGCTGCTTTGTAAAATCACTCTGTTGTACTTTAAATCATTTTGACAGCCAAATAACCAATTTGTTGCTCAGCAAATCCATTTTTTCCTTAGCAGAACCCGTTTGTTCCCCAGCAGAACCTGTTTCGTTCCTCAGCGCAGGAATCACTATGCTTCTCTGTGAAATCACTGTGTTGTTCTGTAAAATCACGTTGACAGCCAAATAACCCATTTCTTTCTCAGCAGAACCCATTCGTTCTTCCGCAGTTATTTGTTCCTCAGCAACAGAATAACTGTGTTGCTTCGTAAAATCACTGTGCTGTTCTGTAAAATCCCTTTGACAGTCAAAATAACCAATCTGCTGCTCAGCAGAATCCATTTGTTGCCCAGACAAACTTGTTTGTTTCTCAGATGAGCCCAATTGTTCTTCAGCAGAACCCACTTGTTCCTCAGGTTCCTCAGCAAAACTCGTTTGCTCCTCAGCACACGAGTCACTGAGCTTCTCTGTAAAATCACTGTGTTGTTCTCTAAAATTATCTTGACAGCCAAAATAACCACTCTGCTGCAAAGCAGAACCTGTTTGTTCCTCAGAAAAACCCATTTGTTCCTCAGCAGAACCCGTTTGTTGCCCAGACAAACTCGTTTGTTCCTCAGATGAGCCCATTTGTTCCTTAGACAAACTCATATGTAACCTAGAAAAATCAGTATATTGCTCTGGAGAATCAATTTGAAGCTCAGGGAAATCAGTTTGTTCCTTTTCAAAACTGATTTTTTGCTCAATGGAATGACTGTGTGGCTCTGCACAGAATCAATATCTCATACCTGAGACAGTCACTCTGTTGGGTCAGCTAAATCCATCTTGCTCCCAGAGGCATCAATTGGCATGAGAGAATAATCCATTTGAAACCTAGGGGGAACTAAGTTGTTGATCTGCAATATTAATCTTTTGCTCAGAAACTAAATTGGCCCTGTCCTTCAAGGGAATCAATTTGTTGCTGTGAAATACCTATTTGTTGCTTTGGAGGATTATTTTGTTGACTCAAATCAATTTGTTGCATGGAACCAACCTGTATTTCAGATGAATCACTATGTAGACAAACGGACTCCATCTCTTTCTCTGGAGAGAACATTTGTTGAATGGAAGAATCTGTCTGTTGCATAGGGGAGTCTGTCTGTAACTCAGGAGAATCAATGTGTTGTTCAGAGGAACTGGTGTAATGGTCACAAGGATCGACAGTTTCCACAGGAGAGCAAACTAATCCCTTTGGGGGATTTGTTTGCAGCTCAAGATCAATATTAGACTCACTTAAAATGAATGTAGACCGTGGATGTCCGTCAGTTGCATCTTTATGAAACTTTTCATCACATTTTTCTCTTGACTCAATGGATAGTACTTTTCTCTCAGTAGCATCTAGAACTTCTACTGTCTCAGTGAACACAGAAGGAGGTGATTCTTGTGCAGGCCCTGTGCTACCTTCCTCAGTTTGATTTGCAAGGCAATCCACATTTATATCCTGCCTTGCCTGTGATTCACAGAAGGGAGAGGCTGGCACATCAGCACAACTGTCTTGGGAAGGATGTTTCAGCAGGTCAGGAACTATATGATTAGGTTCAGGTGTTGTAAGTGCCAATGAATCATCACTAGATGTGAGCCTATCAATGGAATGCTGACTGAAATCAAAGACGTATTGATTTGGTTCTGCCTGCAGTGGCTGGTCTTCTGATGAAAATGTTCTCCTTACAATTTCTGCTGAATGATCTGTGTGGCCTGATACTTCACGACTGCGATCCTGTTCTTGCCTAGATTCAGTTGAAACTTGGGAACCTGAAACCTGCAATATAATGAAATTGTATGGAGAAATGAACAAAAAAAGGGAAGAGGGAAATCAGGTTATAAACTGGCATAGTTTCTATACAGGTGTGCCACTAAAAGAGCACAGAGCCTTTTATTACATAGAGACATGTATTCAAGCATGAATGTACTTAAATGACATCTACATTTAAAGCAGTGACTCAACAAAACAAAGGTGATCTGAGTGCAGTCTTTATTAGGATGAGATTAGGAAGATTAGGATTCTGTGCAGGGAAAGCAAAGTTAAGGCAGACTGTAGTTATGTGGTTTAGGGCTGTCATGATATCAGATTTTCACTACACAATTATTGTGGCCAAAAGAATTCACAATAACAATATTATTGTGATATCTATAGAAAATTTGAACAAAATAATGATAATTATAATAACAACGCTATCAGTCAAATTCATCTTTAAATTTGTTTATTGTGTGTTTTGTCTCTTTTTTGGCTAATGAATTCCCCTCAAAATACGAGTGTAGTGAGGTGGAGAGTCCGTAACCATAGTTGTACAAAAGTGTCCGAAAAGAACAATTACACTATTTAATAGATAGTGAAAAGGCAACCAGATGCACTGATAAACAAAATGAACAAAAGATCCCCAAGGACCTAACATCTGCCATCAATACTATGTCAACTGAAACAAAATCACTTGCAGGGCGCTTGCACTTCTACTCCCGCAGTTTTCACAATATCAATCCCATTCCAGCGGTAGCAGGTCCATCCTAAATCCTAGTAGTGTGCTTGTATACAGCTAACTGATCGGTCCACTCATTCATTTTTTTAAATTGCCTTTTTTAATTGCTGAATTTCCCATTGAGAATGTAACCGGAGGTCACTAGGACTCAGCGGAAAAACAAGATGCAACACATCATTTAGCTCCTGTTGTAATGATTGGTTTACTTACATGATTGGCATGCATATTTGGAATTTTGTAGGAACGCTGTAGCTTCAGGCAAGAAGCGACCCGAGGTGATGTTATGTACTGTTAAACCAACACTCTTAATGTGTTTCAGTTTTAACAATACTATTTACTTTTTAGTCATTAATGTGCTTGCCTGACGATTGTCAGCAAAGCTTGTGATCTGCTGGGTACACAACCTCACGTAGCCAACGCATGTCTGTGGCTGAGAATCACTGGTTCTTTGCAAAAGGTACAGAGCTTTTAATATGAGTATTTGCTCTCGTTTTTATGCATTATGATTGTTGACTGCTGTTTGTTTGATCAGTCCACTCATTTTTTTCATAGCCGTTTTAAATGCTTATTTTCACATTGAAAATGAATGGGGAAAGTTTTAGGTCTCTACTGCTACAACGAGGGATTGCACACAGTGGCAGTAGAAAGTTCACATTCGCATTTTCCTGCAGAAATGCATCTCTAGTTTACGACATTATCGTGTGTGTATTATTAACACGATACCAAGACTTCATTTTTTAAATATCAGGGTTATCATCAACACCAGTATATCGTGACACCCCTAATGTGGATATAGGTCATTCAGAATATTTATTTTTAAAGTTATTGCTATAGAGTGAATGGCCCTAATTTTGCTGGTAATAGAATATAATGGAGGGACAGGATTCATGTTTAACAGGAAACACAGTCTTACAAACACAGCATGCTACTTCATGCCTAACTAACTTTCCTGAATGATAAAACAATTCCTTAATAATACATTATTTACATCATTTCTAACAATGTCACAATAAACCCTACCTTATATTACAGCCTTTATATTAAATATACAAGCGTAGTTACATCTCATAGGGAGAATTGTTGTCTTTGGAATGTGTTACCCTTGTGCTGGGTAATGATGCTTCTTCAGTATTTGTTGTCATCTATAGACCTCCAAACCATAATGCCATGTTTCTTGGGGACCTTGCTGAACTGTTATCAAACGTGTCTTTTAGTTATGACATAGCTCTATTAATTGAATATTTTAACCCCACCCATTATAATGACCCTCCAAAGGCAATGGAATGTACAAGGCTGCTAGGGGCATTTGACTACATGCAGCATGTGTCGAGGCCAACACGCAAATAAGGTTACATTTTGACCTTGGTCATTACTAACTGTACAAGTATCCTTGTGTCCCTAGTAACAGATGTAGCCATTTCTCACAATTTCTGTGGACTATGGCCAAGCTAAACTTAGAATTCTGTCTCTTTCCACTAATGACCTGGTTTGTGCGATAAAATGCTAAACTAAGAGAGACACTTGATACTGAATAGAAATGAAAAAGACCTCTTCTAGAAAGAAAATTCCCTGGAAGACCTCAGAAATAAATCAGTGAGAAAGAAACCGATATATGGCAGAGCATCTATGGAGAACAAACAGGTGGAAATTACAGGTGCATTAGGAAATTCTTAACTCCTTTCCATTTTATAACACTGCTATGAAGAAAACAAGACAGTCATGTTTTGTAAGTCTGATAGATGACCACAAGGACAATTGGAATATTTCATTTTAGTGCCTCATAAACTTGACTGACTCTCTGAGGTTTTGACTGAAGGCCTGAATCAGTGGGCAGAGGCTCTGTGGGGTTAGTTCACAGGGGCTGAACTTATACTGGAGTAAGATGACTTCACTGAGTGCTGCAATGTTATTGGCATTTTTAGTGCATGGCAGGTTTCTGGGGTGCATGTGCAAAAATAATTTTCTAGGGTCATTCCCTTCAGAGACCAACCTTTGTGGCAGTGCTTGACTTACCCTAACAGAGGGACTTGCCTTCTCATCTCTGGCTTCAGGTGTATTTGCCACTGTAACCTCTTCAGCTGCCCATTGACTGGTGATAACATCCCTGCAAATCAAAGAGTCTATTAGTGCATTTGACCAGGAAATTTATGTGGAAATTTTTTTTTCCGTAAACTCTTCAAACGAGCTTAGTTATCCTAGTAGTGTGCCCGCAGTTTTCACAATATCAATCCCATTCCAGCGGTAGCAGGTCCATCCTAAATCCTAGTAGTGTGCTTGTATACAGCTAACTGATCGGTCCACTCATTCATTTTTTTAAATTGCCTTTTTTAATTGCTGAATTTCCCATTGAGAATGTAACCGGAGGTCACTAGGACTCAGCGGAAAAACAAGATGCAACACATCATTTAGCTCCTGTTGTAATGATTGGTTTACTTACATGATTGGCATGCATATTTGGAATTTTGTAGGAACGCTGTAGCTTCAGGCAAGAAGCGACCCGAGGTGATGTTATGTACTGTTAAACCACACTCTTAATGTGTTTTCAGTTTAACAATACTATTTACTTTTTAGTCATTAATGTGCTTGCCTGACGATTGTCAGCAAAGCTTGTGATCTGCTGGTACACAACCTCACGTAGCCAACGCATGTCTGTGGCTGAGAATCACTGGTTCTTTGCAAAAGGTACAGAGCTTTTAATATGAAGTATTTGCTCTCGGTTTTAATGCATTATGATTGTTGACTGCTTGTTTGTTTGATCAGTCCACTCATTTTTTTCATAGCCATTTTAAAATGCTTATTTTCACATTGAAATGAATGGGGAAAGTTTTAGGTCTCTACTGCTACAACGAGGGATTGCACGCAGTGGCAGTAGACAGTTCACATTCGCATTTTCTCGCGGAAATGCATCTCTAGTTTACAACATTATCGTGTGTGTATTATTAACACGATGCCAATACTTCATTTTTTAAATATCACAGTTATTGTCCATATCGATATATCGTGACACCCCTAGTATAGACCAAGACAAATGTCATAAAAAATTTTACACACTGTGTGATCTCAAGCTCCTCCAAAAGGTCGCCATGAATACTTTCTGAGTGGGTTTGTCCAATAGTTTCTGCCCAAGAGGGAACGTCAAGAAGGGAAGCAACCGACAGGTCTTCTTCTGACACCGCAGGAGGGTGCCTCTGTGAAGATTCTAATCTCCTCACCATCCGGGGGCTGTCAATATCTTCCTGGACTGAAGAGAGTGCTACAGACGCAAGATGTCAAACATTTGAAAGACATTTAAGGCAGTGTTTCTAAATCCTGCTCCTGGGGATCCCTTGCTCTGCATATCTTCTATCTATCCTTGCTCCGAACACACCTGGTTAGTGTGATTAACACGCTCTTGACTAATCAAAAGTCCCACTGATGAGCTCAGTCAGGTAGGTAGAGCAGGGAAAGATGAAAACATGCAGAGCAGGGGTCCCCAGGAGCAGGATTGAAAAACACTGCTTTAAGGATTCTTCTAATTAGGCATTGTGTATGTTCACATTTTTCCTTCCCACCTTTGATTTATTTGTGACTGACCTACCTGATAACAAGATAAACATCATTCATCCAGTTTGGTTTAGTGCTCTACATTACCTTCACTGTGATCCAGAGTCTTCTCAATCTCTGCATAAGTTCTGGATGTCTGGTCTTGGGTGGATTTGTTCATCTGTGTCTCAATGAGGTGGACAATGTCCATGCGATTAATTGTGGTAAGTCGCTTCAGTAAACATTGCTCTGTTGGGTAACAAGTAAGAAATATTTCAGATTCAGTCGAAGGTCAGAGATGTTTGGCACAGAGATGTTTGCTGAGCATGAGCAGAATGGTGCCAGTTCAAAGTCTTGAACTTGAAAATGAGCAGCTAAAAATGTGGACAAGGCTTTACCTCCAGCAAAGTTCTGATTGCTGCTAGGAGGACAATGTGTCTAAAAATAGTCTGGCAGACACTTACCAGTTGCATGCTTCCCCTCTCTCTCAGCCCAGCGTTGTAAAAGTGCATGACTTTGCTCCTGCAGTGAGTTTGGGTTATCCATACGCACCTGTTGTATCTCATCTTCAGTAAACTCCAGCTCCTTGGCCAGCTCTAAGAATGTTAAGAAGTATAAATTGCTTTTATTGTTACACATTTTTCTCAAGTTCATTTCCTGTCTGTTTAATATGTGAATCTGGGGTTTTGGACCCGTATGTCATGCTAGCAATTAGCGTTATAGCATTTGTATGTGAGGATGAAATTCAAAATGTTCAGTAAAAGACTTGCATACTTTTTAAAAGGTGTCTAGACTCTCAATATGAGGCAACAATGGTGTAAAATATCACAGTCTGCTATTATTCATTGTATCTCAGTGTCAGTGTTGTTTTACTCCAACCCTGTACACTTACCAGTCCAGCTGAAACCGAGAAGATCTGCAAGTAATGCTCAAAGTCTCCTCCTTCCTATCAGCATTATCTTGTGCCAAGTCACTGCAAGTATTAGAAGTATATTTCATCAGCAGAGGAACATTAAAAAAAAAATATCGGTACAGTTTTATAAGCATACAATAAATTACACACTATATCAATTGATGTAATACTGTGACTCCATCACGGCAATCAAAATTAACTGATTTGGTGTGCCTCATATCCATTCTAAATGATCGGAGACAACGCAAATTAAAATGTGAATTGATGAAAGGAAATTTGGACAATGCATGTGCTTCATGAATGAATGTGTTACTGTAGACAAAATGACTGCACACTTATTTCTCCATGCATGTGGTGGAAAAGGGTGTATTGTAAAAAAATGAAGATAAAAAAAATAAAACAAATTAACAAACAAATTGTTATAAAAATCTAAACTGTATTCTGCAAATAGTGACACTTTTGTTTGTGGGTTTGATGTCACATGTCTTAAAAAGCACACATGCAATACTATGATTATATAAAAACACATTCTAATGCTCATGAGATCTGTAATTTCTTGGCAAAACAGGAATTCTCAATCTTGAGATTTAAGTGTTCACATTGTTATACATATGGATAACAGATAATATTATAATACATAGCCAATACAACACAACAGATAAAACAGAACACAGGGCAGAATAAAATAAATAACACCAGACAATGCAATACACAAACATAAATACAGAAACAAAAGTAAATCCAAAAGAAAATGTTTTATTAGTCATATACAGATTAAGAAGTGTCTTGGGAAAAGGAGGAAGGAATAATGGGCTAATTGCCTTGCAGAGATACCTTGACATTGGTCAGGGGTAGTGCTGCCTGAGATTCGCTGCATTTGAGTCTCGACGGAATCATCCCAGCAAGGCCTCGTCTCAAAGACGTCCACATCTATGGATTTGTGCTGTTTTTCTTGAAAGTATTTCCTGCTTTTGTATCAAAAGACAAACGGGGGTTTGCTGTATTCAGTGGAGACTGAATATTCAGATGCACTTGCAATTTCTGTTTCCCATGGACATTTAGCATGAACTTCATGAGAGCTAATGGTCTTGGTCCTTACTGGAAGGCAAAATGAGCATGTCCTAGTTTGGCTATGACATGTGATTTGGAGATAACATCTTTGGTTTGACTGAAAGGCAATCACTGTCTGAGTGACTACGCTTTTCTGATATGAACTGGCCTCTTTGGTCGACATCTGTCCTGATTTAGTCCTGCGGTCCATGTTCACTTTTTGACGAGCCATGGGAATTTCCAATTTGACGGGCTCCAAGGCAAAACATCTCTCTGGGAGATGTCACAGCTGGAGATGAATCCTTAGGTGCATCATGGTTAGGTGTAGGAATTTCAATAACAGAGTGCTGGTCCTCCTCAGGGGAAGAAGCAGAGGACTCAGGATCCTGCTCTGAGTATAACAGATCTAGCCACTGTGGACATAGCAGTGTCAACAAATTCCTGCTGCAGAATCTGGGTAATCAATCTCACCTTTGGTGGGATTTTTTCGTTCACTTTGAACAGAATAATCATCTGAATCTATGGGCAAAGCAGAATATCCTTCCAACAGTATCATCTGAATGTGTCTTTTCAACACAAGCCATCCTCACTTAAAGGGTAGGGAGCCTCTGATTCACCACTTGTTTTTTCTGCTGGAACACCCACACTAGGTCGTTCATTTATTGGAAAAAACACAAACCCTTCATCCTCTTCTGTCAAGTTCCTTTTGGTCATGTCAATAGCACCACCTCTGGTCATCTCAAATAGCTTTCCCTCCTGGAAGAGAAATGGTTCGGGAGCCCCCTCCACTGATGGGGTATGGCCTGAGGGTGTATTTGGTGTGGTCTCAAGGGATTGCCCATCTGTAGCTGAATGCAGTGCTTCTTGTTCTTCTGCTCCTACCCATGTATTAAAGGATTCACTTTCTGGCTCGGCACTCCATGGAACCAAATCTCCTTTATAGGGTTCTGGTATTTCTAATGACTCTTCTTCTACTTCATCTTTTTCATCACTGCATTCCTCTCTTTCAAGGGGAGAAAATATATGATCATCAAAAGATTGACTGTCTTGTGATATTTCACTAAAGACATTTTCAGCTACTTCATTAGTTAAGGCTATGTCAGCCAGCTTTTCGTGGCTTGGTTGGTGCTTTGTGTCTGTATCTTCATCAACCATGATAACTGTTCTGAACCCCTCTGATACCATGACACGTTCTTCACCCTGCACAGTAATCTCACAGGCTTTATCCTGAGATATGCCTAGGCACTCATTAGAATTTTCTTTCTCAATTTTTCTTTGTAAAGAGTCATTCATTTGCTCTGGTGAATCAGGCACTAGCATTTTATCATCTTGTACATTGTATGTCTTCAGTTTAGACTCCTGAATGTCAACTGTGATGCGTCCTAACTCCTTGTGAGGTAATTTAGCATCCTCAAAACCATCCTCATCTGCTTCACTGAAAGAATAGGACAGTACAGGGACTGGTTCAAGATCTGTGTGTTCCGTTTCCTCTGACTCTTTGGTTAGGTCTATCTCAAAATCCATGAGGTGTTCTTCTACTGCATGTATTTCTGCATGTATATCTGCATGTATATCTTGAACAAAACAAGAATCTTCAAAACTAACCCCTCTCCTCACTCTGGCATCATTTTCCATTTCATCAAAAGTTTTGATCTTCGCCGCCATTTTAAACATGCCCTCCTCAGGCGTTAACTTCCTTTTCTCTATATTGCTGCTTTCTTGAGTTTCCTCCATTTTTCCATCCTCTGGTAGAGATATACATGCTTTCAAGGTCATAGAAAGGCACTGTGGGTCAAATCTCAAGTCATCATGAGACCTTAGGATCTCTGGAGATTTGGGTTGTCCGCTATTCATTTGTATTTCATTTTCTTTCTCTATATCCCCTAGAATGTCACTAGTGGAACAAGTATCAGTATTTTGAGAGTCTCTAAAGGATAAACACGTCTGTTTGGGAAACGGGAAACCTGTTGTTTCCACAACCGGAGTTCCTTCTAGGGAATCTGGGCATGGAGACTCCTTGGTTGGACTTGGATCAATAGAGTCTGGAGATTTATGAGAAGACTCATCCTCCTCTGTGGGACTAATCTCAATTGAGTGTTTATGATTGGTGCTTTCAGTGTCATCAATGGTTGCTTGTTGCAGAGCTTCTAAAGTTGAAAGTCTAATGGGAGATACCATACCAGTAAGACGATGACATTCTCCTCCCTCAAATTCTACTCTTCCTTGGCTATCTTCAGAAATGTCATCTTCCTCTGTTGAACCTGGATAGGTGAATTGGAGGTTTCTTTTAGAATCCTCAGGGGATTTGAGGTCTCCCCTGTTATCTTGATTCTGAGGTGACTGACCAATTTGATACTGAGTATCTGGCTCTAACTCAGTGCCTTTCGTTGAGGCTTCTGTCTCTTTCTCCTTCTCCAAAAGAGATCTAGCCTCTTTGGCAGAGAGGGTTTCAGGGCTTGTCTGAGAGGTCTCAGCCAGCCCCTCATGCTCATCACCAGCCCCTGAGCTTTTGCGTGGGGTCTCACTGCCTTGGCTAGTGTCAGATGAATCCTTAACATCTTCATGTTTGTAACTCCTCTGAGAATCATAATCCTGATTTTGAATATCACTAAGAGCAACAAATTCTTCTATTTCAGTCAGATCAGAGGCAAACTGCACTGTAGCTTGAGGCTGATATGCAGACCACGAATCGCTGTTTCCTACTGCGTCCTCTGTAGTGTTAATCTCTTTGTAGTATGTGTCGTTACAAACTCGTATCATTGAAGTCTTCTTAAACAGCTGATACTCAGGACTGTCCTCAAGCTCTTCTTTAATGACAGCACTAAAGTCCTCTGAAGGCCGCCTGTCTGGGCTGATCTGTGGTTCTTCAGATGATTGTCGGTCGAGTTTGACCTTTTGGTCTGAACAAAGCAATCTGTCTGGACTAAACTGTGGTTCCTCATTTTTTATGACATCAAAACAGATCACTGATTCATCTGTATGTACTCCACTTTGACTTGATGGATCCTGAGGAAATTGTATGTCTGGGGTTGTGTTTGGCATATCAGAGGTAAGTCTCTCTGCACCTAATAACATTTTAACCTCATCATTTTGCGCAGGGTATAAATTTCTTTCTTCATCAGCTTGAGTCTTGCTTGGGTTGGTTGATAAATCCTCTGAATGGATAATCTCTGGGCTAACTGATGGCTGCTCACACTGATTGTTGTCCTGAATATTGTGTAGTTCTTCACAATATGTTTGTTCTGGTGTGAGAAGAGCTGTGATAGTTATTGTATTTTCCTGTGATGTGTCTTCTTGTGGGTCTAGGGTGGACAAGGCCATGCTGACTTCATGAGTTTCAGTCCCGCAATGTCCATCATAAATTACTGCCTCAGAGCTGTGAGAAGCATTTGTCATCAGAGTTGTTAATGCTTTATGTTCAAAAAGACCAGATTTGCTTTTTGAAGGGTCCTGCCCAGTTTGAAATGCCATCATCAGTTCTCTGACAGACATGGTCTCCTCAAGCCTTTCAGTCTGAGACCTGGGGGATTTGGGGGATTTTAGAGGTTGCACTGGTGGTAGTGATTCCTGTGTCTCTTTTGAGACAGAATACAAGTTTTTGTGATGAGTATTTAGTTGTAGAGGCCCTCTCTCTTGACTTTCTCTCTCTTCCTCAACTTTCTTTTGGAGGGCTTTGACTCTGTCCTTAATGGAGCCAATAGGGGTCTCCACCACCAAGGGAGAAGCAGGCACTTGGTCAGTAACTGGCTGAAGTGCTCCAAGAACTAAATCTCCATCCAGTGACTCCTCCGAACTTAGCCTTTGGAGCTCATCCTCTGAGCTTCCACTTGCAAACTCTCTATCTTTAAGTTTCCTTCGTGCTGGCTTTTTGATTTCAGGAGGATGCCGTTTGCCATCAGAAGTCAAGACAACCTCTTTAAAGGTTTCTTGTACAAATTCCTCATCAGGTGGCAGATCAGCTTTCAAATGTACTTTCTTAAGGTACTGCTCTAAGTCCTCACTGAGGAATGAGGCCATCTCAGTCATGTCCTTTGCTGGTTTTGATGTCTTTGGGTTAGTATTTCTGGTGATTAGGACTTCCTGAAAAAACGGTTCTTGATTCTCAGTAAAGGTTTTTTCTTTAGCTTTCACCTCTGTGCTACTGAGGTCTACTGAGAAGTCCTCTAAAATCTTTGATTTTCTGCATGTTTCCTCTTCCTCTGTTTCTTGGAGGATTTCTCCATGCAACATATCACCCATGTTCTCCAATTCTTTGTCTTTCTCTACCATTTTGAGAGACCCTTTGGGCTCCTCATTCACTCTTCCTGTTCTTGATTCCTCTTCTTTATGTGTTGAATACAGTTCTTCTACTGAGTCAGTTGTGAGGATAGTTGATATTTTCATAAGGTCCTCCTTCATTTCAGATACTTCAGACAGCAGATCAGGACTAGCCAATGTGGCTGGGTCATGAATCATGTTAATTTGCAGAGTGGAAAATTCTGTTGATTCAGTTTCACCACCATCTTCCATTTCCAAAAGATAAAATATTTAAACAACAAAAGGCAAAAGAAGAAGACAAAAGACATTGGAGAAATGGTCAGGGAGCATTACAATACACCTTGAAAAATGAGATGAAGTTAGTTGAAAGAAATCAGAGGATCATAACAACTGACGGTTGGATCCAAGAGATCTGGGGCTAGCATAAAATCAGCTAAGCAAAGCAAATATATAAATGGGGAACATACAGCAGCAAATAACTTGCTTACACATTCTCAGTGTTGAAGATACCATTCATACATTTGACACAGTAAAAAAGGGAATTCAACAGACTGGGGAAAATGAGGTAAAAAAAACCCCCAAAAAAACCCTGAAACCTGTATAAAAACTAATGGATGTGTATAAAACAAAAGAATCACAAAGGGGATTGACACTAACGGAGCATCTCAAGATTGGTTTTGACATGAGAAGCTCATGTCAAAAGAAAAAAATACAATATCAGTAAAAACTGACATTATTTACATGGTTAAACTTGATTGTTAAACTGAGGTATAAACCAATTCCAGGTAAGACTGAGGAATGAACGGCAACGGCAAACAAACAAACAAAATAAAGTATGAATATCAAAGATGTGTTTCAAATCTATGAAAAACAGGCTGAGTAGAAAACTGTGGGATAAATAAAATGGTTTGTGGTGACAAAAACAAATGACCAAGGGCATATCTAACAATGAATCATGTCAAGCAAATTCAAATTTCATGACAGAAAAGAAAAGCCTGTTACATAAATTTTACAAAAATTAAACATAGGAACACACACACCTAATCTCAGTTTGTGTATGTAAACACACATATGACAAAATATGTGTAAGGCAAGTTATTTCCATACAAAGCAAAGCGATAAGGATATGGTGAGTTACCAAGCAGATCATAAACAAGCAAATTAAATCAGCCATTTTATTCCAGACACATCTGGTGTACTGTAGTCATGCAAATCTTTTTATCACTACACTGAGGCTGAATTCAGGTTTCCAGAATTGCTTTTGGCATGCCATGCTTCCCTTTGATATTTAAAGAACATTTTGAATTCGTTGGATCAAAAGCAAAAGCTGTCTGGTTAATATTGTAGCATATTGAATGTAATGATATGGTCAGGTTATGGACAAAATAAAATTAAACAACAACAACAAAAACCTGAAGGGAAGAAGTGTGAATGTTTATCAGCCATAGCATATTGGCCAGAGGTCCATACTAGATGCATTAACATCTTCAAGTGGAATAATAAAAGGGTACAATATATGTCATGCAATTTAATGTAAGAAACTGATACCAACTGATATAATTTACTTTTATAGACACACACACACATATATATGAATATAAAACTAATATAATTTACTTTTTTAGACCTATATATATATATATAAAATATACTTTTGTAGACTTTATTTATAGTCTATTAACAGCAAGACATAGGTAATTGTCAGTTGTAAAAAAGGCAAATGTGCCAACAGTTTCACTATGAATGCTTACATTTTTCATGTGTCTTGTCACTCTGGAAGAGAAAGAAATGGGGAGTTAAACTTTTCTTAAAAAAAAAAAAAAAAACAGGTTTGCTGCTCTCTGTACTGTGCAGTGGTGCACTGTGCAGGTTGACATTTTATGTCATATTTTATCAGTTTTTCCTTTTTGAGGCTCATCATTTCTATTTGACCAATATTTCGACTAAACAATCTCTGATGTATTTTTTAAAACAGCACAGTACTGCTCAAACAGCTTCTCATGCAGGTATTTTTTCCCTGCAAAGCCATTTTGCAGTTTACTGGAGAGTACAATTATATCCCCCCCCCCCCCCCATTAATCAATAAATTAATTAATTAATTAATAAAGCCCCAACACAATAAATCATTCAATTTACATTAATCAAATTTTATTATGTTGCTTTAGAAAGTGCAAAAGATGCAGCTCTGATATCTTTGACTGAAAACTGCAAATGAAATGATTTACATGTTGTGTAGTAAATGGACATTACCTCTTCATCTGCATCTTGGTCTGAATCAGATTCCTGAGAAAACATAAGTGAGAGACATTGCATTAAGCTAATTGACCTTCAAGCATCACAAGAGTAAAGGGCTAATATGCAGTGATATACTCTGTTTATCAATATTATCTAACTTTTTACAACAAAGGCCGTATCAAAGTCTTTTGAGTATTGGTGCATTCTTGCCTTTGAATAAATTGGCAGTGTGATATTCAGATTGCATATTGCATTGTGATGGAGGCTCCTGTAAGTCCGTGGTTCCTTTGTGAAAGACAACCGACCACATGGCTCTTGAGTGCTGTCACGAATCTTTTGAAAAATACAAGAAAAATTCAATCAATAATTTGCTCAACCAATGAAATCAATTAATAAAATCAATGAATAAATGAATAAAAACACAAATGTTTACTCAATGCATGCATTACCTGTTTTTGTGTGTTTGTGTATGTGTTTGTGTGTGTGTTGGTGTGTGTGTGCGTGTGGGTGCGTGTGTGGGTGGGGGTGGGGGTTATTATGTTGCTGTGCAAACAAATGTGCCTACTTTAACAAAAAGCGCCAGCCTGTTCTCCTTGAATGCAAAGAAGCTGAACACGTGGTGTTGTCCACTTTTGGTCAAAGGCACCAGGTTACCAAAACAGTCTGCATAGATGGGCTTTCCCTCAAGTACCTGTAAAAATAATCACATCTTCCTTGCTGTAATACACATTATTTTAAAGGTCTTTGAAAAGAGAGTCAAAAACAGCAAAGAATTGCATTTCACCTAAACAAAACAAAAACGATATACATAAATATTTGAAAACTTTTTATATGATGGTTTTTTTTTTTCTTCTTTTCTGTGTTAACTGGATAAGAACAATTTATTGACAAAGGTAGCTGGTTTGTATTTGTATTCAATGCTGTTCTCTCATCTTATTTCGTACCAGAATTCAGGTAATAACTGAGTGTTCCTGGTTTGAGCCATAATACTGTTTTTTAAGTAAGGGACAGCTGAAAGCACAAATGTTAATGATAAGTCAAATAAACATTTGACAATAAACATCTTCTGCAGCCAGTCACAGACAGGGGCCATTTCCAGCTGTTTCCCTGATAGCATTTGGAAATCAGATTCAGGGTTGTCGTCAAGGGGGGGCATTCACGGGCCATACTCCCCACAAAAGAGTCATCGTACCCTCCCCCCCCGGCCAGGACAGGCCTTTGGTACCAAACTTTGCATTTTATTAATTAATTTATATTGACAATATTGAAAGTGAAAATAAAGATAAAAATTAGAAAAGAAAAAGAACAACCCCACTGGGGAAGTAGTATGCTCACTGGTCTGGTGCTTTGGTGCTGCTGGTTTGATTTGTTGTCATTACACCAAGATAAGCATGCGCATAACGTACAGTTAGCATTAGCAAGTCACACGGCGCTTCACGCTAATATGTTTCAGTGAGAGCAAACAACTAACAGGCTGCACTTCAAACAGAAATGGATATAAGAAAATGGCACAAACAAGTGGAAGGACATCATTCTTAGCATTCTTAGGAGTTTCAGCAACAACCCTCACCACCTGCAGATAAACCATGCATTTGATTCACTCTATTATGCCAAACTTGGCTTTCATGATTATTACACAAAATGTTGAATGTTTTTTGGGTTTGTCTGCATTTATTTGAGTATATAGTCTATTTCAAATGATGTTCTAATGACGCACACAGTGCAGTGTGTGTGTGTGTGTGTGTGTGTGTGTGTGCGTGCATGAGAGAGAGAGAGAGAGAGAGAGAGAGAGAGAGAGAAAGAGAGACATGGCTTGCACCTAGGCCATATTTTCTGCAGTGTGGGTGCACAATGCGCTGTGTGTGTGTGTGTGTGTGTGTGTGTGTGTGTGTGTGTAAGAAAAAGATTTTGCAGCATGTTTTGAAATTGGAACCGGGTTGGTGTGTTGGTTGTTGTCGGCAAACTCATATTATCAAAGCATTTATATCAAATTCATATTATCAAAGCATTTACAACATAGATTGAGTGCTCGAACGGCAGTGGTTACCCTAATGCCCCCCGTGGTTGTACTCTAATGCCCCCTCGTGGTTGTACCCTAATGCCCCCCTGTTAGATTTGCTCTGGCGTCGACTGTGATCAGTTCACAAACATAACAGCTTTTGAAAGGCTCTAACCTGTTTTGTTCATGAATGTTTTCTTGAGGATGTAGTGCAAGAACAGGAATTCTTCAGAATAACCTGATTCTTTAGTTAATTCAAAAGTCTTCACTTTAAAGATTTGTTTTATTTTATCATTCCCATCTACGCTTTTTTCTACACACCTCTACATCTCGACTTCGTGCCACCTCAGTGAAATTCTCCTGCTGCTCCAGGGTCTTGTCCATTTTGTCATCGGTCATGCAGAAGCAGCGAAGTCGTGCTTCAATTGGATCCAACGTTTTGGCAAAGATTACAAATTTGGCCATGTAGGGTACACAGATAATCTCTTGATACACTTGAGTGCCAAAGTTCATTGACTCCTGGATCTGTCTGCAGTCTATCAGCCAGAACCTGTGAAGGCAGAGTTAATCAATTTAGCTAAGCAGTAAGTAACGCATGTCTCAAAGACAGCTCTCTCATCCATCAATGTATCATACATACACCATCCAAGGTACAGTTTCACCTCCACAGCTCTTACATCTGCACAACTTTTCATATTTACTTCTTGTTGAGAGGTCTTAAAGAACACAATTACATGAACTGATTATATTACTTTTCGATTATTACCTTAAAATCTAGTCTGATTATAATGAGTATGGTTGAGTCCATCTCTAAAGCTTTTGTTTTTCTCTCACGTGACGACCATGTTAGAATAGAGAGGTTATTTTTCCTGACCTATCTTTTGAGATAGTTACCTTGCTGATACATTAGTTGTGAAAGACACACATTTGTTGACAAATGTTAGAGGTGTGGATCCTGTAATGTCCTCCCATTGGGCTGGAGTGGTTCCACCTGAAACAAGAATCACAAATGATTGCCCAGGACATCCTTTGAAAGTACTGTTGTTTTCATTGATTGAAATTATGACAAATATGCCCTGACAACTTGGTTTTTGAACATGATGGCCAAAAAGATAACACAAAGCAAATTCTGCTTGGGAATGATGACAATAACTAATTATACAATGAGAATATATATATATATATATATATATATATATATATATATATATATATATATATATATATATATACATATATATGAACACATACTAAAATGAGTCAGACAGTGCGCGGATTCGTTCCATTTCTGTTTGAATGGAATGATGATTCTTGCTTTGGATGTAACACATTTCAAAAGTGCATGTGTCGTATATGGCTGTGCTTACATACGGGGCAAAGCTTCCATTTGTTTAGCTAAAGTACCACTTATTTAGCATTACAAGTATACAAGAAATGAAACGAAGCCTTTATTCAATTTCAGTCACTGTTCTTTTCATAAATCGATGAAAATATCATGACTAAGAGCGCAATCCACATAGAAATATGATTTAGTCTAAATACAAGACTAAAACTAATTCAGAAACATAGCAAAGACACTGGTTAAATGCAAATTCAGTATTATTTTTCTTGTGAATTCTGCTCACCAGTTATGCTACACAGCAGTCTCAGGGTTGGACTGTCTCCTCCAAACTCACTATTTGCTGCATCATTGGTTGAGGTACTGGGGACTGGGATTGTCATAGTAATTGGTTTGTGGAACTTCCTCCTCCTGGGCTCCAAGGTAACAATAGGGCTGAATGTAGCCTTATTACCCAAAATTCTTCTCACCAGTTCCACGTCAATTGGCTGGACCTAGTAGAGGATGAGATCCAGAACTTAAAATGAATGAAGAGTTAGTCTAATGGTGTACAATGAATGACCTGCAAAATACTTAATGAGCAAGTATGCTCACTGAGCAAGACAGCAAAACCGTATTACTGAACAGTAGAGCCACAAAACTATTGTGATTTTGTAAGACGTGAATATTACCCTCAATAGTATCATGTATTTTGAAATTCATTAGAGTATATGTGTGAGTATTCTCAAATTTGCTTACAAAAGACATGTCTTGTGGTGATATGTACACTAAACCTGATACTTCAAACTAACTCTAATCCTCTGCATTTATGGGTACCTCATTAATTCCATATCTGCACAGACTGTCCTGTGCAACATAAAGAGACATAGGCATCCAGAAAACTATGGCACCTGGAGGCCCACACGGATCCTCTTAGTGAGGGCTCCCTCTGGGAAGATGGCCTGGACCTGGGGCACCAAAGAACTGCTTAAAACACCACCCTCTGGCCCAATCAGGTGACTGTCCTGTTTGATGCGCGAAACCACAGCAAAGTACTGTGGAAAATCTCTGGTGATGATCCGACAGATCCTCTTCTTCTCAAGCTCCTCTGGAGCATCCAGCTCTGTTTGAAAGACAGGACAGTATGTTGGCAATGGTTTGCACCATAACATGAATATGCAATGCTTTTCATTTCTGCTTTATTTTACCAAGGTTACTGTAATGATCTTGTCTCCTCCCCTCGCTGGTTCTACCTATGCATTAACATGATAAATAGATAAAGATATAAATACTGACATTTTTATGTATTTATGTGTATTCATATGTGATTATATGTATGCAAGTTAAGCAGAAAAACTTCCCCATTCACTTCAATGGGAAAATAAGCGCTTAAAAACAGCAATAAAAAAGCGAGTGAACTGATCAATCAAACAGTCAACAATCAAAATGCTTAAAAAAAAGAGCAAATATTCCTATTAGAAATTGATTTAACCTTGTGCAAAGAACCAAAAATTGTCAGCTACAGACAGCGACGCGCTGGCTATGTGAGTTTTTTTAACCCAGCAGATCACGAGCTTTGCTGTCAATTGTTTGGCGATGTACATTCAGCAAACACATTAATAACTTAAAAAACAAATGGTATTGTTAAAATCGAAAACACCTTAAGAGAGTTTCATTACATTACTATAACAATAGGCTACATTACATCACCTCGGGTCCTGCTTGCCTCACACAGCATTCTTACAAAATATCAAACATGCACGTAAACCAATCATTTCAACTAAACAACGTGTTGAGTCGTTGTTTTTTCCCCTGGTCCTAGTGTCTCCCGGTTACATTCAAATTGGGGGAAAAGCGATTAAAAATGGCAATTCGAGTGAAGTGGAGTGGACCGATCAGTTAGCTGTAAACAAGCACACTACTGGACATTAGGATGGACCTGCTACCGCTGGAATGGGATCGATATCGCCAAAACTGCGGGAGTAGAGAGGGCGTCAAAATCGCCCGGAATAATAATGAAATTTAAGTTATGTGCTTACGCAATCACATAATAAAACTTAAGAACAAAACTTAAGAACACATAATAATAAAACTTAAGAAGAACAATATGTGATTGCCGACAATCACATAAAAAGAGCATGAAGGCCTTAATGATCTTATGTGATTGTCAACTGTTAAACAGAGTGGCGGGTCATTTCCGAACACAGCAAACGAAACGACCAACAAATTTACTGTAAAGTTTCTGGCAAATATAACACCACTTAATTGTCATGCTCTCTCTAAAGAGATCATTAACGTGTACATACCTTACCTGAAGCATTTCAGGATGTCTAATGTCTGAAGTCAGTAGGAGTCAATAAGATTTAAATTTTCTCTGGGCGAATTCTGTGATGACCGCAGTTTAGGGTTGCCATGGTTTTGAAAGGCTTTGTGCACGCCCGCGACGTGTACGAGCAGGAATGTTTTGTCAAATCATGTAGCCCCTCGTATATAAATATTAATTAGTCCTCCCCTGCCATACTACATTTCCAAAATTCGTGCAGCGGACAATGATATATGTACGTTCAGACGCCTCCTGAGAGACTGAGTTGCGCGAGATCTGGCACATGCGCACAGGGCAGTGGCCAAATTAAACTCACTCATTTGGCATCGTCCGAACGAAAATAAATAAATAAACACATTAAAAACAAATACTTAAAATTCTTAAATGAATAGATTTTAATTCACCAAATGATATGTCACCTCAAAGAAGGTGGCACCTCTAAGAAGGTCCTGAATCATTTTTTTGAGTGTACCTCCAATTACCATACCACCTAGCTTTGATAAAATATGATAAAATTACCTTATCACCTTTGTTAAGATAAGCAGATACTGAGTATGACCGTGTCACAGACATTCAATCAAAAGACACGAGATTCAGCTCATGTCAGATTCAAGCCCACTGAGAAGCTGAGATCACATGGAACAGATCAAATGCAGCTCACAACTCAAAACAATTTGATTAAGAGGACAGAGAACTAGAGTACAGAATGAGTGGGCCCACGTGAACCAGTCTCAGGACTGGAAACAGCCTCATTATTGTGCTGCGGAAACTTAAGACTTCAAAAATAAAAACACAGAACTAAACACTAGTTGTTGTTGTCAAAACTCAGGACATCTGAATGTTTTAAAAAAGATCTAATTGATGCATTATTGGAATAAAAGAGAAATCTAACAAAGACACCCACATAGAGATAACTGCTGTTTTAGCTGAAATTGCATTACAGAAATTTGATAACATCATACAGTTCACTGGAAGACACAACCCCATGTTTTCATTGTGTTCTGCTAAAGTGTTTAAATTGTGTAGTTTCCACCTCACCTCACTGCTCCAACCCTGGTCTAAAGTACAGCACACTTCTTTATTCACTCTTTGTGAAGGATTCTTGCTGTGGTACCACAGCACGTAACTGTCAGTAATTCTTATGTAACTGTCAATAATTCTTATGTAACTGTCAGTAATGACTTCAGTGGGGCATGTATCTTTGTGGGAATGTGACATTTAAGCTATGATGCATCTTTGAAATTTCCTGACCCATTATGCTACATCATTGCACCTACTTATCCAGAAACATCTTTGTCTCAGCAGGTTAAGAGTGCACCCCTGATGCTCCATACTGTTTGAATGCTCCTGAGAACTTGTTCTTTTACACTCGAAGGGTGAGAGCAACTCTTTCTGAGGTTACTCAGTGTAGGCTTGCAGGCTTGAGGGGCCCTAAGCAGGGAGTTTATGATCACGGGAAGTCAAAAACTGCTTTGAGAGTAACCCGTCTGCTCTCTGTACTCATTATCAACGGTCAAGTTGGAAAGCGGTAGCTAAAAGTGAGCACAAAGATTTATCTGGCCCATGCAGTTCTGCCACTAACGTAAAAAGTATTTTAAAAATTTGTTGAAATATCAGAATAGCCTTGACTATTCTTTGTGACCACTGGGAGAGGCACCCTGGAATCAAAATTTTAATAGGTATAATTGTACGTTCTATAGGCCAATATTAGTTGATTGATAAAACACCAGTTTAACAATTTATATAAGTAATCATTTAATTGCTCATCTAATTGAAGATATAAATAAGCAAACAAGTAATTAAGTACTCAAGTTAATGTTGTGATAAAGAGATTTAAAGCAGTTAAAATTACTCTTATTCTTATTATAATTTTCATACTGATGTATATTTTTTTAGCTGCAGTTTAAAAAAGAACTTTCTGTATATTCTGTTATTTAATTTGTGTGAAGCATAAGATTTTAAACAAGAAGAAGAAGAAAAATAATGACGTTATTATTACAGTTTTCATATTATTTGTAACGGAATCTGTCCTCATTTTATGCTTTAGTGTTTGGATTTCAAAATTATTTTCCATTTCTTCATTACTTCGCTTTATGACTAGTGCAGCTGTCGCTATGATCTGTTTCAAATCCATCAAACTAAAACCTCTCTGATACCTCTGCAAGTAACGGTGAAAGTGTCTGTGGGTGTGTAATGATGAGAGTGTCTGTGGGTGTGTCATGGTGAGAGTGTCTGTGGGTGTGTAATGTGAGAGTGTCTGTGGGTGTGTCATGGTGAAAGTGTCTGTAAGTGTCTGTGGTGGTGTAATGGTGAAAGTGTCTGTGGGTGTGTAATGGTGAGAGTGTCTGTGGGTGTGTAATGGTGAGAGTGTCTGTGGGTGTGTAATGTGAGAGTGTCTGTGGGTGTGTAATGGTGAAAGTGTCTGTGGGTGTGTAATGGTGAGAGTGTCTGTGGGTGTGTAATGGTGAAAGTGTTTGTGGGTGTGTAATGGTGAGAGTGTCTGTGGGTGTGTAATGGTGAAAGTGTCTGTGGGTGTGTAATGGTGAGAGTGTCTGTAAGTGTCTGTGGGTGTGTAATGGTGAAAGTGTCTGTGGGTGTGTAATGTGAAAGTGTCTGTGGGTGTGTAATGTGAGAGTGTCTGTGGGTGTGTAATGGTGAGAGTGTCTGTAAGTGTCTGTGGGTGTGTAATGGTGAAAGTGTCTGTAAGTGTCTGTGGGTGTGTAATGGTGAAAGTGTCTGTGGGTGTGTAATGTGAAAGTGTCTGTGGGTGTGTAATGTGAGAGTGTCTGTGGGTGTGTAATAGTGAGAGTGTCTGTAAGTGTCTGTGGGTGTGTAATGGTGAGAGTGTCTGTAAATGTCTGTGGGTGTGTAATGGTGAAAGTGTCTGTTGGTGTGTAATGTGAAAGTGTCTGTGGGTGTGTAATGTGAGAGTGTCTGTGGGTGTGTAATGGTGAGAGTGTCTGTAAGTGTCTGTGGGTGTGTAATGGTGAAAGTGTCTGTGGGTGTGTAATGGTGAAAGTGTCTGTGGGTGTGTAATGGTGAAAGTGTCTGTGGGTGTGTAATGATGAGAATGTCTGTGGGTGTGTAATGGTGAGAATGTCTGTGGGTGTGTAATGGTGAGAGTGTCTGTGGGTGTGTAATGGTGAGAGTGTCTGTGGGTGTCACTGCGTGAAAAGTGGTGTATTCGGAAATATCCTGACAGAGTAAACTTCCGCTAAACCTGCTGTTTTCCGGAGGTATTCGGATGCCCGCAGAACTTTGTCATGCGGACCTGAAAACTCCCGCAAATGTCCGAATACAGCTGTTAGACGGCAGTTTTCAGGCATCCGCGTGACCACAGTCGTTAGCTGATGGCTTGGCCTTTCAAATGCTAATAACAGTCAGTGGTCTAGGTGGGACTGGGTATAGAAGCCTGCCCCCCTTCCTCACTGTAACTTTCTATCAGTTAGCCTATATGTAATATTTAGCCGATATTTTGATAACCACACAAACTTCTTAGGTGTTGCATGGTGTATAATATAGCAGTGGTAGGCCCATGTAGCCTTTAATGTCATTGCTCTGTCGTGCAGCTAAATTACAATGGACACTTCAAATGGAGCATACAAAAACACACTGAAAACATAATTTAAAAGGGTCTAAATGAGAGGTTCATTAATTACATATTTGATGGTTATGCAACTGTCCTTTACTTGGGGTCAAAGGTACAGGGTGACCAGATGCAAACAGACCAAATGGGGGACAAGTAGTAAGTTTGTGTGGGACAATATGGGACATGTTACTAATGCTGAGAGATGATGTAAAACTTAGATATAATGTCAGTCTAACTGTATAAGAAACACTTGTATACACTTGCATTGATAGACATCCAACATGCATTGGCCATTACAGGCTCATCAAAAGCAACTGTACTTAAGCAAAGCAGCAGGCATCATACAGCTCAAGTCTTTCAAGTTAAACCCCTGACCAAATCCAACTATAAGAATAAATAAGGCTCAAAATAAAATATTACATAAAATAAAACAATTTCAACGCAAATCTTTATATCAAGCCAAAATCTCTATTGGATGAGAAGCATGGTCAGAAGGGATAAAAGAACTTTTTCCTTTCTTTTTGACCATGACGTCGGCTGACAGCGTTTATCTTCCTATCTGTAAAGTTTTACTAAGTTTGGTTTTTGTGTCGTAGCAAAGAAATTCGTCGGCCCCACAGCTGCACAGTTTGATTGACGGCCGCCACAGACTCTTGATGACCGCCCTCAACGCACTCCTCTCAGCCATTTGGTGAAAGCAAGGCTTTTAAAAAAACTCGCCTATGTTGCATTTTTACTGCTTTTGGCACAGCGCTATTAAAATAGATTAGAAACTATGCTCATGTGCGGGCGGGTAAAATAATGGATCCATATATTTTTTATTTCTGACAGTTAAAAATCAAACGACCAGCGAAAATGCGGGACATTATCTCAGTATGAGGGATGCGGGACAAAGGATACAGGACTTTAAAAAAAAAAAAAGTTTGCAGGGCATAGGAGTTTTTGTTGTTGATTCTCGCTTGTTTGTTCGGAATGTTTCTCCTCAGTACGAGGACGCGCCCTGTTTTCAAACCACCGACTTAGAATCTAAGGTTGAGTCCTGTCCAATCAGTTTTCTGTGCGTGCATGGCGTAGAGTGACAGTAACCAATAGCATTGTGTGCAACTGCAGCGCGAAATTTGCTTTGGGGAAGGGGTTACCTGTAGTAAGGTAAGGAGAGGCGAGTCACTGAAGGATTACAGAAGTTGTACTCCGTATTATGTCGATAGTGTGCATTTTGAAGATGGCTTGCAAAAGAACACTTAAGTTTTCGAACGGACAGCGGAGTGGAGAGGCTACTCGTGCGCCGGGAATATCCAATTTTTCCAACGCCGAGTCCGAACGAAAACAAACAACTGGTGTCCCCGTTAAATGCATTTTTAAGAAGATGTCTGAACAGCAGTAAACGTTCATGGAGAATGTTATTCGGCGGTTGGACAGGATGGAGTCCCATCAAAGAGGCGCAAGAGGAGTCTGCCCGAGAAAAGAAGACGAGCGGGGAATAACTCTGTTTCGGTAAGTTTATTTCTGTAGCCTTCTGGCTTTCGTCTTTGACTGCCGCGCATTCTGATACGTTCACATTTCTTTATCTGCTTTATCTCTTAATGTGGTTGAATTTAACTCTTGTATTAATTTTGCTTCTACAGGAAGCTGTGCGGATAATGCATAATGTTGAAAACAACACGCACAGATATGATCCACGGACAAGGTAGGACAGCGTGTTTTGTTGGTAGACTATATCGTCGCGATTGTTTCATAGCAGTGCTTGGAATTCTAAACGAACTTTTAATCAATCTTCCTTCCTTCTCCGCTTTTTTTTCTCTCTAGCATCCTGAAAGACCGATTGAGACTATTCGAAAGAGTTACCGGGTGAATCCAGAGAACAAAGAGGGGGGCAGGATCGCCACTCGAACGAGGCAAAGGAGGAGAAGGGTAAGTCAAAACATCATTTCCCTAGTAGTTCTTAGACTTTTTCTCCATTTGCTATTTTCAGTTATCTAATTTCTGTTTTCACTGTGTTTTGCATCTGCTCAAGGCCAGAGCTAGTGTTCTTTAAACTGAGGAGGAGGCTGCCATATGGAGGACCGCATCAGTAGATATAATTTCTGAAGGGGACGCCGCCATCTTGGATGGAAGGCCAGCGTGGGTCCTCCCGCCTAGCACAGAGTTGTCTGCACTGTGTGGGGTGCTACAGAATAGAGACCGCGGAAGCTGGGTTGTTCTTGGGAATGCTCAACATTTAGAGTTTCATTTATGCTCCCAAAAGCATTTGTATTATATACTATGATATTACAGTATATTCTGTTCTAATGTATTCTATTCTGTTATATATTGTACATTGATTATATATATATATATATATATATATATATATATATATATATATATATATATATAATTGTCAATTTATATGTCTTATATTATACTGTATTTGCTTTATTTATAATAAAATTTGTGTAATTCATTTTTGTTTGCCAGACTATCTATACAATCTACCTATGAACATAAAACAACACCACCACCAATAATAATAATAATAATAATAATTATTATTATTACATAAACCATATGAATTCATTTCTGGGGACCCACAATGGACCAATGGGGAAGGGTTTTAGAGGAGGGGCAAGACATTGCTCCACCAATCCAAAGAAAGACTTTTGACCAATTGCAGGATACCTGGTGGCCCAAGGTGTGAAGTGCAAATGTTCCCTTCCAAGCACCCCCAAAGGATTATTCACCATGGCAACTAAGGGCTCTAGGCAGACCCCAAAACACGGTACATATTCAGGAGTATTCCATGCCGCGTAACAGAGCTGCAAACTGCCGGATACAGCCGATAAGCTGTGGAGTATCCGGGAATATACAGGAGTATTCCAGGCCGAATACACCTCTTTTCACGCAGTGTGTGTCATGGTGAGAATGTCTGTGGGTGTGTCATGGTGAGAGTGTCTGTGGGTGTGTAATGGTGAGAGTGTCTGTGGGTGTGTAATGGTGAGAATGTCTGTGGGTGTGTAATGGTGAAAGTGTCTGTGGGTGTGTAATGGTGAGAGTGTCTGTGGGTGTGTAATGGTGAAAGTGTCTGTGGGTGTGTAATGGTGAGAGTGTCTGTGGGTGTGTAATGATGAAAGTGTCTGTGGGTGTGTAATGGTGAGAGTGTCTGTGGGTGTGTAATGGTGAAAGTGTCTGTGGGTGTGTAATGGTGAGAGTGTCTGTGGGTGTGTAATGATGAAAGTGTCTGTGGGTGTGTAATGGTGAGAGTGTCTGTGGGTGTGTAATGGTGAAAGTGTCTGTGGGTGTGTAATGGTGAAAGTGTCTGTGGTGGTGTAATGGTGAAAGTGTCTGTGGGTGTGTAATGGTGAGAGTGTCTGTGGGTGTGTAATGGTGAAAGTGTCTGTGGGTGTGTAATGGTGAAAGTGTCTGTAAGTGTCTGTGGGTGTGTAATGGTGAGAGTGTCTGTGGGTGTGTAATGGTGAGAGTGTCTGTGGGTGTGTCATGGTGAGAGTGTTTGTAAGTGTCTGTGGGTGTGTAATGGTGAGAGTGTCTGTGGATGAGTAATGGTGAGAGTGTCTGTGGGTGTGTCATGGTGAGAGTGTCTGTAAGTGTCTGTGGGTGTGTAATGGTGAAAGTGTCTGTGGGTGTGTAATGTGAGAGTGTCTGTGGGTGTGTAATGGTGAAAGTGTCTGTGGGTGTGTAATGGTGAAAGTGTCTGTGGGTGTGTAATGGTGAGAGTGTCTGTAAGTGTCTGTGGGTGTGTAATGGTGAAAGTGTCTGTGGGTGTGTAATGTGAAAGTGTCTGTGGGTGTGTAATGTGAGAGTGTCTGTGGGTGTGTAATGGTGAAAGTGTCTGTAAGTGTCTGTGGGTGTGTAATGGTGAGAGTGTCTGTGGTGGTGTAATGGTGAAAGTGTCTGTGGGTGTGTAATGGTGAGAGTGTCTGTGGGTGTGTAATGGTGAAAGTGTCTGTGGGTGTGTAATGGTGAGAGTGTCTGTAAGTGTCTGTGGGTGTGTAATGGTGAGAGTGTCTGTGGGTGTGTAATGGTGAGAGTGTCTGTGGGTGTGTCATGGTGAGAGTGTCTGTGGGTGTGTCATGGTGAGAGTGTCTGTGGGTGTGTAATGGTGAGAGTGTCTGTGGGTGTGTCATGGTGAGAGTGTCTGTGGGTGTGTCATGGTGAGAGTGTCTGTGGGTGTGTTATGGTGAGAGTGTCTGTGGGTGTGTAATGGTGAGAGTGTCTGTGGGTGTGTCATGGTGAGAGTGTCTGTAAGTGTCTGTGGGTGTGTAATGGTGAGAATGTCTGTGGGTGTGTAATGTGAGAGTGTCTGTGGGTGTGTAATGATGAAAGTGTCTGTGGGTGTGTAATGGTGAGAGTGTCTGTGGGTGTGTAATGGTGAAAGTGTCTGTGGGTGTGTAATGGTGAGAGTGTCTGTGGGTGTGTAATGGTGAAAGTGTCTGTGGGTGTGTAATGATGAGAATGTCTGTGGGTGTGTAATGGTGAGAATGTCTGTGGGTGTGTAATGGTGAGAATGTCTGTGGGTGTGTAATGGTGAGAGTGTCTGTGGGTGTGTAATGGTGAAAGTGTCTGTGGGTGTGTAATGGTGAGAGTGTCTGTGGGTGTGTAATGATGAAAGTGTCTGTGGGTGTGTAATGGTGAGAGTGTCTGTGGGTGTGTAATGGTGAAAGTGTCTGTGGGTGTGTAATGGTGAGAGTGTCTGTGGGTGTGTAATGATGAAAGTGTCTGTGGGTGTGTAATGGTGAGAGTGTCTGTGGGTGTGTAATGGTGAAAGTGTCTGTGGGTGTGTAATGGTGAAAATGTCTGTGGTGGTGTAATGGTGAAAGTGTCTGTGGGTGTGTAATGGTGAGAGTGTCTGTGGGTGTGTAATGGTGAAAGTGTCTGTGGGTGTGTAATGGTGAGAGTGTCTGTAAGTGTCTGTGGGTGTGTAATGGTGAGAGTGTCTGTGGGTGTGTAATGGTGAGAGTGTCTGTGGGTGTGTCATGGTGAGAGTGTCTGTAAGTGTCTGTGGGTGTGTAATGGTGAGAGTGTCTGTGGATGAGTAATGGTGAGAGTGTCTGTGGGTGTGTCATGGTGAGAGTGTCTGTAAGTGTCTGTGGGTGTGTAATGGTGAAAGTGTCTGTGGGTGTGTAATGTGAGAGTGTCTGTGGGTGTGTAATGGTGAGAGTGTCTGTGGGTGTGTCATGGTGAGAGTGTCTGTGGGTGTGTAATGGTGAGAGTGTCTGTGGGTGTGTAATGGTGAGAGTGTCTGTGGGTGTGTCCTGGTGAGAGTGTCTGTGGGTGTGTAATGGTGAGAGTGTCTGTGGGTGTGTAATGGTGAGAGTGTCTGTGGGTGTGTCATGGTGAGAGTGTCTGTAAGTGTCTGTGGGTGTGTAATGGTGAGAATGTCTGTGGGTGTGTAATGTGAGAGTGTCTGTGGGTGTGTAATGGTGAGATTGTCTGTGGATGTGAAATGTGAGAGTGTCTGTGGGTGTGTAATGGACCCACACTGACTCACCTTCATCCATGCCATTCAGAATCTGGTTGAGTTCCTCCTCTGTGTGTTCACAGTGGTGCTCCCTCCAGCTCTCCCCTGTTTCACTGCGTAAGATCACAAGTTCCCGTTCTGTCCCCCGCAGAGCCGCAAAGTGAGGGATTTCCACAATCACAGGCCTGCAGCATAGACCGTGATACACTCTTAGTGTGTGTGTGTGTGTGTGTGTATTGATGTCAAGGTATGTCTTTCAGTGCTGGAATGTGTTGTATGGTGCTGCACTTAAAGTAAAAGAATTAAGTGGAGAGTGAAGAAGCACAATGCAGTGCACTGAACTAGTGTATATTTACAAAATACGTAGAGGGAGAGCCTTGGTAGCCAACGTCTGCCATGCAGCACATGATAAATTATTTAAATTAGTTACTGACACATCTGGCACAGGAAGGAGAGGGTAATCTATGTGTTTGACCAGCAGTAAAAGACAGGGATGTATTTTCTTCACACTGGTAAATTCAGACTGACCACCACTGATTCAGTGCACTGTCTAAAATGAAAGGACTCATGCTAATCTGAAGGTAGTAGTAGCAGTAGTAATAACAACAATAATAAAACAACAACGAAAACAACAACAACAACAACAACAACAATACTACTACTACTACTACTAAAAAGAAGAACAGGAACAAGAAGAAGATAAAACAATGGACAGGATACACATATGACAAAAACACACACAAACAAATTTCATGGAGCATGACAAAAACCATGTATTATTTCCATTCAAAAACATCTAGATAAATAAAGGAAAATGCTAATTTGAAGGACTGATGCCAATATCCAAGCACGACTGCTAAAGACACAAACTAACAATATTAAAATGCATCTTTTTTTTCCAGTCCTACCCCAGGAATTTAGTCCCAGGTGGACCCAGCTGTAGAATTCTGCTGACCAGACTCTCGCCCTCATTAAGAGGGGGAGGGGCTGCAGGGAGGTGGAGTTTGCTTTTCCGTCAGCAGAGAAAGAGGACAGATAGAAAGAAGATAGAATGAACCTCAAACTGTGCTAATCAAGAACAGGAATGGACCGAAATATTAGTACCTCACTTTTGAACTGTCCAAATGCTTAATTCAAGAGTTCAAACTAAAATATGGAGACAACAGAATTAAAATATTGAGATAATAGCAATACTTCCAAAATTAGGCTTTGGACAGTTTAAATCACAATGTATAAGTCTATGTGTCTCTGAATTAGTGAACTGTTTAGACTTACTACAAAATGACAAGCCAGTCATGAATAGACGTTCACATACACACACACACACACACACATCCCACACACACACACACACACGCAGATACACAAACACATATACATTTTTGTGATTTCTTACCCTAGGAATTGTGTTCCAATAGGGCCAACTTCTATAATCCTGCTGGCCAGTCCTTCTCCCTCCACCATGGGGGGCATGCAGGCCAGTCTGTGCCTCTTCACCAGGCGGCAGGTCACCCGTGTGGGTGCTGAGCACTTCCGTGGTGGGACAATGATGCGCAAGCCATTGTGACGGCAACCGCGCATGGTTCCACCCCTGGCATCGACCATGAAACTTACCAGGAAACTGGGAGCAAGAGACTCAGTTATTCAGCAGACAGACACAAACCTTCATTCAGAAACAGATTGTCCTCTGCCAGATGTGAGTTTAATGATGGTATGATGATATGAAACACAAGGCATGAGGGGTGCAAAACTATGCAGTGTAGACATTCCCAAAAATAACAATTATTTGTTTCAGATGTCATTTGTGTGAGTAACAGTTTGATGTCTTTTCAGTCACCCTTTGTCACTTTGTCACTGTCAATGTTATCATTCTCAGGACATCTGTAGGGCAGACACTACTGCTATATTACACTATAAATAACATTTAACCTCCTTTTCCATACATCAAACATATCTTAAAAGTGAGCCCTTGATTTTAGTACAGAATGTGACAATTACATCACATGTCTTTAGCCAGCTGATTCATGAGTTCACTTATACTTAAAAACTATGTCCTTCTTTGAAAATTCACATGCTCTGGAGGTCTATACACCAAAGTGACATCAATGTGTTTTATTAATGTACTGGACAAATGAAAACTCTGGTAAAGGCACTGTGTGTTCAGCTGTCCCACTAGGACAAATGTACAATGTGAGGACAATAAAAAATAATTCATCAAAATGATAGATTTAATCAATTCAGTCCTTAAATTCTTGATGTCAGTAAGAATGATAATGACTGGATCTTGCTGCAAAAGGGCTGAGAAAATGCAGACAATCAGTCAGACAGACAGACAAATAGGCAAAGCAATGAATTATTACCTGCTGTTGTCATTGTCAAGACATGAGGTGGACCTACGTGAAACAGAACGCATTATGGAATCAAAAAGATGGGGAGAAGAAAGAGAGAGAGAGAGAGAGAGAGAGAGAGAGAGAGAGAGAGAGAGAGGAAGAGAATTTAAAAACATGTTTTGTTGCATGTTATGTGATGAGAATATTTCCACAACTTGTATCAACTCACCCAGTGTCACACTATATTTAACCAAACAAACTCATTGGGATTGTCTGAATCATTCCTCTGTGTGTGTGTGTGTGTGTGTGAGTGTGTGTTAGTGTGTGTGAGAGAGAGAGAGAGACATACTGACCCTGAGTGCAGCAGGGTACTTGTGAGCATCACATTGTCCAAGTGCTCTGCTCCCCAGCTCATGCGGTAACAGTCCTTTTCTGTCTCTCTAGAGAGAACTGACATCTGCCAACACACACACACACACACACACACACACACACACACACACACACAAGTTTGTGCTCATATCCTAATGCCGACTTCCCATTGAATCCCATTAGCCTGTAACTAAAGACTACTAATCTATGCCTAACCCTGGATATCACCTATCCCTGACCCCAGATACCAGAAAGATACCAGTACGTGCGCACACGCACACACACACACACACATGCGCACACACACACACACACACACACACACACACACACATGCATGCACAAAAAACACTACCAGTAGGACTAACTTTTGAATTTAACCACCCAGCTAAAATGGCTATAAAAAAACATCAAAAGCCCAAGTGTCATAGCACTAAGTTATTCTGTGCTCCCACCACTGAGGTTCTGATTTTGAATCTCATTATTAGCAGTATTGCTGAGAACACATCTATCACACAGGGGTCAGGCACACAGGGTTTGTTCTCCATCATAATAATAATAATAATAATAATAATAATAATAATAATAATAATAATAATATTTATTTAGAGCCCAACATCACTATTTATAGTCTCAAAGGGCTTTACATGTCTATAACAAAGTCAAATCAAAATTATATCATGCATAAGTTCGAGAAAATAGATAAGTCTTTAGTTTTGTTTTAAAGGTATTGAGAGAGTTTGCTTCTCTAACTTCTATAGGTAAACCATTCCAAAGGAAGGGAGAGCGGTAGGAAAAGGCTTGGTTGCCAGCAGACTTCTTTTTAACTCTTGGAATGACTAATAATCCAGAATCTTGAGAGCGCAGGGTGTGAGGTGGGTTATAGGGTGTAATTAAGCCAGAGAGGTAGGAAGGCGCAAGCCCATGTAAAATTTTATATGTTAATAAGAGGACCTTAAAATCTGCCCTTGCATGAATTGGGAGCCAATGAAGGGAAGCCAGGACAGGGCTAATGTGATCAAACTTCTTTATTCGGGTCAGAATTCTAGCAGCAGCATTCTGGACCAGCTGAAGACTATTGGTACTAGAGGCAGGCAGGCCAGAGTAAAGAACAGTGCAGTAATCGAGGCGGGACGTGACGAATGCGTGAACAATGGTTTCTGCATCAGCCATACTTAGAAAGGGCCTAATTTTAGCAATGTTACAGAGGTGATAAAAGGCAGTTTTGGTTGTGTTCTTGATATGAGTGACTAGCGAGAGACTAGAGTCAAAAATCACACCAGGGTTCTTAGCTGAAGAGTTTTGAGAGATGATGCAGTTGTCAAAATTTAGAGTTAGATCACTAAAAAGATGCTTATGCGTAGGGGGACCAATGACCAGCATTTCAGTCTTGCCTGCGTTAAGCATCAGGAAGTTTGAAGACATCCAACCCTTAATAGCACAAAGACATGCCTCAAGGTTAGCCAATTCAGAGCGGTCATTATGCTGGATAGGTAAGAAAATCTGAGTATCGTCAGCATAACAATGGAAGTTAATGTTGTAACTACGAATAATGTCACCCAAAGGGAGCATGTAAATAGAGAATAGAAGAGGGCCAAGGACTGATCCCTGAGGAACACCATAGTTAAGCTTGTGGTATTCAGAGGTCACATTATTATAGTGGACACACTGCTTTCTCTCAGAGAGATAAGATTTAAACCAAGAGAGCGCCAGGCCACGAATGCCAATTTGGTTTTCCAAGCGCTTTAACAATATAGTGTGATCGACCGTGTCAAATGCTGCACTCAGATCAAGCAGAATAAGAACAGAGGTAGGCACCAGCATCCATGGCTAATAAAAGATCATTAGTTATTCTAGTAAGGGTGGTTTCAGTAGAGTGAAAACACCTGAAGCCTAACTGAAATATTTCAAACAGACTGTTAGAGGACATATGGGCTATCAGCTGAGCAGCTACAATTTTTCAAGTATTTTAGAAAGAAACGGGAGATTAGAGATCGGCCTATAATTATTTAAGACCTCAGGGTCAAGATTTGGTTTTTTTAAGTAAAGGCCTGATCACGGCTGTTTTAAAAGAGGAGGGTACAATGCCAGATTTAAGTGACATATTTAGAGTGTTTAGGACTGTTTGGCCAAGAACCGAGAAAAGCTCTATGTAAAGTTTTGCAGGTAGGGGATCAAGGAGGCAAGAAGCTGGTTTAGCAGAGTGCACCAATTTGGACAGCACGTCTAGAGAGATAGGGTTAAATTGAGATAAAGGCTGCACATCCTGACTAATCTTAGGCGCAGTAACAGAGACCATGCAGGCAGTCTGATTTGATAAATTAATTTGAATATTACGACGAATTAAGTCTATTTTTTGCGAGAAAAATTCAACAAAATCGTTTGCGGTAAAAGGGCTAGATTGAGGGGAGGGATTCTGGGTAAGTTCAGATATTGTATCAAAAAGGAACCTGGGGTTATTTTTGTTAACATTAATTATTTTCGATTAATACGCGGATCTGGCTGCGTAGAGAGCGCTTTTATAATCTATCAGGCTGTCGTGCCATGCAAGGCAAAAACCTCTACCTTGGTTGCCCGCCAGTTTCGTTCCAATTTCCTACACACCTGCTTCAGCGCGCGGGTTTCTTTATTAAACCAAAGTGTTAAGTGATTACGTCTATTTTTATAGTTAATGGTGCTACCATATCTAGTACATTACGAAGGGTAGAATTTATGCTGTCCGTCAAGTCGTTCAAAGATCTTTGCTGATCAGTAAAAGAGTTGAGAGCAGTAGGAAACAGATCAGCGAGCGCAGCAGTGGTGGAAGCATTAACGCGAAGGCAGCTACGAACCGCGGTAGAGACAATTGGCGTGAACGGAAGAGTTACTTGGAAAGTAATAAGAAAATGGTCTGAGAGGGCAGCAGAGTAAGGAGAGACGATAACATGAGAGATATCTAGTCCGCGAGCTAGAATAAGATCAAAAGTGTTGCCACTGAGATGAGTTGGTTCGTGAACATATTGGTTAAAGCCAAAAGTGTCTATGATAGTTGTAAAAGCTTTATTAAGTGAATCAGAATGGTTATTGATGTGAATATTAAAGTCCCCCAAGATCAGGATTTTATCCACTCTAGTAAGAATAACAGAGATAAATTCAGAAAACTCATCTAGAAATTGACTATAGGGCCCCGGGGGACGATAGAGCACTGCTATGAGAAAAGTTGAGGCAGTACCATATTGCTTCACAGAGAGCAACTCAAAAGAGTCAAAATTAGGTAAACTAAGGGTGTTAGAAGTAAATTTAGTATTATAGATTAGAGCTACACCCCCACCTTTCTTTGCTGCCCTAGCAGCACAGGAAAAGGAATAGTTAGGGGATGAAGCTTCATTTAAAGGGAGAAAAACGTCTGGCTTTAACCAAGTTTCACACAAACCCATCATGTCAAGGCTAAGATCACTGATCAGGTCACTAACAAGCAACGCCTTAGGTGAAAGCGATCTGATATTGATAAAAACCTAACTTCAGCGTAACCGGGCTTACAGTAATCATATCGGAGGAGGGAGTCAGTTGAATTGGAACTAAATTGCTACGAAATATGGTCTGTTTGACTCTAGACCGAAATGAGCTACGAGGGCCTGAAAGTACACTAATGGGAAAAATGTCACTACTAGCTATATACATAGTCATATTAGTCTTAACATTATGATGTTCATTACGATGAACATTATTCGTTAGAAGGATACTTAGAGGGTGACGGTTTTCTTGTTGTTTCTGTTGTCTCTGCCTGACCAGTGCTCCAGCTCTTTTGCCTCGCTTCCTTCTCCATCTCCGTTTACAAGGTGTAGCAGGTAGGCTAAACAATTTAAATCTAAACAAATGGAAGTCCGCAATGCCAAGCATCATTGGGGCACCTGCACTGATGCAGGTAAATACAGGGAAACTAACATGGGCCTCCACCCATGCTACATTTCCATGGAGATGCTTGTACACTGGCAAGTGAAAACAACCAGTATGTCATGGTGCATGTTCTGGAGGACGCATATGTAAGGTAAGTCCTTATCCTGCTGGACTGGGCACTGCTGGGAACTTATGATGGCACAGGGCACAGGACATTCCAAATTGGTAAATAAATCCATGAATAATCCACAGAAGAGCCTAAAAGAGTCATTCATATGAGTCCCACCGCCGTCTGCCCAGGGGCTTATCATCATACTGTAGTGAGACTGCATGTGAGACGGGGGAGCTCACCTGCTGACTGGAGATCATGTCCTCAATCAAAACACTCTCCTTCTGAGTGTAGTCATGGTGGGGTGGAGTTGGGTGGGACCTGCTGGAGGCAAAGTGACACAGGATTAAGTGTGTGTGTGTGTGTGTCCATGTTTAAGTGAGTGTGTATACAGGACTGACTGTGTATAGGTGATTGAGTATGTGTTTGTATGGGTGTGTGATGAGGCATGCGTGTATAGGTGATATAGTCGAAGGTTAAAGGTGAACTTTGTGGGTCTGCATAAAGAAATTTGTCTTGGAGAACAAGCTAGCCATTTTCATGCACATGTTCTTCAGTTATACACAGACCTGCATAAGAACAACTAATACTGTTATTAAAAAAAAAAAAAAGTTGAGAATAGGAACCAAACATTCGTATGTGCACACCCTGTCAAATATCTCATCATTTTATTGACAGTGGCAAACCGGATTGACGTTGAGGTAGTCTACACCTTTTTCCCCACCCATGGACTCATGCTTTTTATGGAGGACATGATTAGGTTTAGCCACAATTTTCATAGCCTGCTTAACAACCATTACAGCTATGATCAAAAATCAGACCCAAATGTTTGCTATTTGCTCAGTTTCTTCCCCCTGGATCGATACTGAGCACTAGGATAAACAACCATTTCTTTAGTCTCCTTAACTTTTAAAGCTCTTGATGCTTCTCAGACCAATCCACAAACTGTCATATCTGACATCACACCCCTGATCCAGAGGACTGAGTATAACTGTATCACTAGAAAATATGGCAATATGATCGTTATCATGGTAACTACACGTACGGTCATCTCCATATAGAGTGAAAAGAAGTGGGGAACAGACGCATCCTCACGGTCCTGCCTCACTAGTCGTCTGTAGATCAGACAACACTGAACTGACCTGGACCTACTGCTTACCTGTCGGGAATGAAGGGTACAGTCTGATTATATACGGGTTTGCCTTCACTTGTTTTAATTTCCTTAGCAAAACTTGTGGGACTATTGTACTGAATGTTATATGTTCCATACATTCCATAAACTACTGAAGTCCTATAATTATATGTTCCAACAATTACTTGACTGTTGAAGTCACTATTTTCTCAGGGACATGTTTTAGGAACAGGAGTAATAATAGCCTTTTTCCATATGAACACAATGGAGTGAATGTCAGTTGAAACAGGTGCTGTAGGGCAGCATTCATGCTACTGTGATACTACTTTACCTTTCTGACAGAGCACCATACCTGTCCAGGTTGTGACTGAGGTAACTCATACCATCCAGGTACTGCCCAGGGAGTGAGTCATCCCCTAGTTCTCTGAGGTCCTCTGCTCTCAGGTACTCCCCCCCATCACCCGTCATGGTGTCCTCGCCTAGAAAAACAATTTTACACCAAAAAGTGTTATTTGTCTGAAAAAAATAGTTTTGCCTCTCCAACCTGAGCAAAATGAACAACAAAAGAGGAGTACTTCATTGCCATCTTCCTGCTGGTATGGTGCAAGTGTTGCATCTATATTGCATCTACAATAATTAATTTGCGCTGAATTTGACAAGCACTGCTATCACCACTCCTGCCATTACTAACTTTACTAATATCAAGCCAAGCTTCAAGAACTTCAGGCTGTACTTCACAAACCACACACACACCGACACACACACACAGACAGAGCACAGCAGAAAATCTACACAGCATACCCAAGGCATGCCTAGAGCACACTACTGTATACAGATAGAAGACCAGAGGAAGACATATCAACAGGCTTTGACTGAGGTGCTTGCTCTTTTCATTCAGCATCTACACATAAAAACCTTTCTGTGTCCCAAAGGGCTCCTCCTCCATAAGAGCGGCTCCTCCCAAAGGGCCCCTCCTCCCAAAGGGCCCCTCCTCCCAAAGGGCCCCTCCTCCCTAAGAGCTCCCACTCCATAAGAGCTCCTCCTCCCAGAGGGCTCCTCCTCCCTAAGAGCTCCTCCTTTCTAAGAGCTCCCACTCCCTAAGAGCTGCAGAAAACAGAGAGAAGGGTCTGACTGCAGAGCTGCAGTTTCACACCAACAGTTTCAGGCCAATGGTCGATCGTCTAACCCTAACCCCAAGCCTAACCCTAACCTTAACCCTAACCATAAAGTGTCAGCGCATGCTCTGAATGCCACTGGCCTGAAACTGCTGGTGTGAAACTGCTGTTAGGTGTAAAACTGCGGCTCTTCGGCTCTGCAGACAGATACTATTGAAAACAGACACTCTAACACATCCTATATGCCAGTGACCACACACACACTAACCCATCCTATACGCCAGTGACCACACACACACTAGAGCAGTGACCATACACACACTAACCCATTCTATACGCCAGTGACCATACACACACTAGAGGAGTGACCACACACACACTAGGAGCTAGGAGTAGTGGGCAGCCACAGGTGCCCCAGGGACCAACTCCAATTCCTTTTTGCCAGTGCATCAGTCAACGTTACTGACAGGAGTGCTAATCCTAGCATGCATGTTTTTGATGCTGTCAGGAAACTGGAGCATCCAGAGGAAACCCACGCAAACACGGGGAGAACATGCAAACTCCACACGGAAAAGACCTGGGACAGCCAAGATTCGAATCCAGGGCCTTCTTGCTGTGAGGCCACAGTGCTAACGACTGAGTCACTGTGAATGTATATCACTAAAACAGGAGGCCACTCTGGAAATACAGTACAACAAAGACGTGAATATGAGATTGTTTAAACGTCAAACTAGAATAATGGTGGCAAAAACAGATCTGAAAAGAAAATGGGTTCAACAAAAAAAAATTAAGAGCAGAGAGAAGAGCCGAGAGAGGCAGTCCACCCCCTAGGGTAAGGCAGCCCTCATGGCAGGGAGTCAGACAGCCCAGCTAGCGAGTTAAAGGCTCAAAACTACAGTCAGACAACATTTTTGAGGGAAGGTTTACTCATAGCGCTGCCTTCTGAGGGCTCAGATAGGTTTTACTGGCATTGTTAAGTTGAGTGTACTTAAATAATGCTGAACAGTGGCTTTAATGGCTGGAAAATTTAGTTTTTAACCTGAAAATTTGTAAACAATGTGAGGTTTACAAAATAAAATTTATGTTGGGGCTTGTGGACATTAATGGCTTCAGAACTCACCCTCTTCATCAGACACATCAAGAACTTCCATCATCGTTTCTGGAACATTCAGTTTGTGTTTCTCAGTTACCATCTGCAGTGCAACCAATAGGAAAACAGGAAAACTGTTTGAAACTTGTTTGAGATGCAACCATTTCAAAAGGTTCTCGAATCTCTGAAAAGTAAATTCAATCTCGATTTATAGCTGAGACCAGACTTTTTTTTCTTGCAGTACTGCCCCTCTCCAAAAGAGTTTCAATCTGAGTCACTCACAGTTGTTTTGGTAATGACCTCTTCCGTAACAACTTTCAGTGTGTCCACCACGGAAATGTAGCCCAAGCGTCTGGCAATAGACAGGGCTGTGTTTCCATTCTGAGAAGCAGAGATAATGACAAGTAATGTGTAGAGGAAAAAATTTCATATTATATAAAAGGATGTGAAGGAGTTAAGATGACTTTTCATTTCATACTTTATGGATGTACTTGAAACTCCTATGCATAGGTGATTGTAAGTGTACATAGTTGATGAATTGTTTCTTTCCTGTTTCTACGTGCATAATGGATAGGTTTCCTTTTATTTATATGGAAAACCGCTGACTGGATGAGTATAAACTTTGTGAATCCTTATCTGTCTAGATACCAGTAATGCCCATGAATTCTGATTAATTGTTAGAGGTCTGCTCAATTCTGATTGGTTAAGATTTTGGGGAATGACGAAGGCCTGGCGGGAGAGACAGATGGCTTAGGCAACGGAGCAGAGGAGAGGCGACACGTTTCTCTATGAGCACTTTGTGCTTACAGTAAAGGCAGTTGTTAGTGTTCAACGGGTTTGTTGGCTAAACAATCTGTGGCGGGACACGGACGGCTGATGCGGTATTGAGCAGGTTTGACGGACTCGCGGGCGCATAGAAGGCCATACTCGTCCGGGACAAGGTGGACTCTTGTGTTTTATTTTAGTTGCTCTCCTGAGTGAAGCAGCCTTTTTAGTTTGTTGGGCCACAGCGTACACAAGCGACAAACTAGGCCTGCTATGTGTGGGGTTGG
Source organism: Chanos chanos (assembly GCF_902362185.1). Lineage (NCBI taxonomy): Eukaryota > Metazoa > Chordata > Actinopteri > Gonorynchiformes > Chanidae > Chanos > Chanos chanos. Next base: position 25,427,020 of record NC_044505.1, read on the forward strand.
GAGAGAGTTTGTTGGCTAGTGTTAGAGTGTGGGCCCACACATTGTTTCATGTGTTAATGCTGGCCATTTGTACGTGTGAGCAAACTTTTGAATCATTAATGGATTTATTTCTGTTTAGTTTGAGAGTCAAATTAAGTTTATTTGATAAGGAACTTTTGTGTACCATTTGACACTTTTCATCTTGGGTTTTCCCTTTTTACAAATAACTCTAGCTGTTTTGGTGGTGTTTAAAAATGTTTCTGTATATTGTGTTCCTGTTTTTGAAAATAATAACTAACCTGTGATTAAAAAAAACAGTGTGATAGTTTGGTTAGTGCATATAGTGTAACTGCTATCAGGGAATTTCTTGATAACTTTATACATAAATAATAGACAGTTTTGTTTTGATTTACTTTTGATTAAATTTGTAGTTCAGGGACCCAAGATTTATCTAACTATTTAATAAAAGAACCCAATAGCTATTCTCTCACAAGCTGCAGTAGGGTTTTGGGAGCTCTACACATACAAATACATACAGAATAAAGGGTTATTCAACAAATTTGGGATAACAAGGGGACATTTGGGACAACATTGCAGCGTTTGGGATAACATTGGGGTGTTTGGGATAACACTGGGGCGTTTGGGATAACATTGGGGCATTTGGGAAAACATTGCGGCGTTTGGGATAACACTGGGGCGTTTGGGATAACATTGGGGCGTTTGGGATAACACTGGGCATTTGGGATAACATTGGGGCATTTGGGAAAACATTGCGGCGTTTGGGATAACACTGGGGCGTTTGGGATAACATTGGGGCGTTTGGGATAACACTGGGCATTTGGGATAACATTGGGCATTTGGGATAACACTGGGGCATTTGGGATAACATTAGGGCGTTTGCGATAACACTGGGGCGTTTGGGATAACATTGGGGCATTTGGGAAAACATTGCGGCGTTTGGGATAACACTGGGGCGTTTGGGATAACATTGGGGCGTTTGGGATAACACTGGGGCGTTTGGGATAACATTGGGGTGTTTAGGAAAACACTGGGCATTTGGGATAACATTGGGCATTTGGGATAACACTGGGGCATCTGGGATAACATTGGGGCGTTTGGGATAACATTGCGGCGTTTGGGATAACATTGCGGTGTTTGGGATAACATTGGGCATTTGGGATAACATTGGGGCGTTTTGGATAACATTGAGGTGTTTCGAATAACATTGGGCATTTGGGATAACATTGGGGCGTTTGGGATAACATTGGGCATTTGGGATAACACTGGGGTGTTTGGAATAACATTGGGGCGTTTGGGATAACATTGGGGCGTTTGGGATAACATTTGGGGGGTTTGGGATAACATTGAGGCATTTGGGATAACATTGGGGCGTTTGGGATAACATTGGGGCGTTTGGGATAACATTAGGGCGTTTGGGATAACACTGGGGCGTTTGGGATAACATTGGGGTGTTTAGGAAAACACTGGGCATTTGGGATAACATTGGGCATTTGGGATAACACTGGGGCATCTGGGATAACATTGGGGCGTTTGGGATAACATTGCGGCGTTTGGGATAACATTGCGGTGTTTGGGATAACATTGGGCATTTGGGATAACATTGGGGCGTTTTGGATAACATTGGGGTGTTTCGAATAACATTGGGCATTTGGGATAACATTGGGGCGTTTGGGATAACATTGGGCATTTGGGATAACACTGGGGTGTTTGGAATAACATTGGGGCGTTTGGGATAACATTGGGGCGTTTGGGATAACATTTGGGGGGTTTGGGATAACATTGAGGCATTTGGGATAACATTGGGGCGTTTGGGATAACATTGGGGCGTTTGGGATAACATTAGGGCGTTTGGGATAACATTGCGGCGTTTGGGATAACATTGCGGCGTTTGGGATAACATTGGGGCGTTTGGGATAACATTGCGGCGTTTGGGATAACATTGCGGCGTTTGGGATAACATTGGGGCGTTTGGGATAACATTGCGGCGTTTGGGATAACATTGGGCGTTTGGGATAACATTGGGCATTTGGGATAACATTGGGGCGTTTGGGATAACATTGGGGCGTTTGGGATAACACTGGGGTGTTTGGGATAACATTGGGGCGTTTGGGATAACATTGGGGCGTTTGGGATAACATTGGGCATTTGGGATAACATTGGGGCGTTTGGGATAACATTGGGGCGTTTGGGATAACATTGCAACGTTTGGGATAACATTGGGGCATTTGGGATAACATAAGGGCGTTTGGGATAACATTGGGGCGTTTGGGATAACATTGCGACGTTTGGGATAACATTGGGGCGTTTGGAATAACATTTCGACGTTTGGGATAACATTGGGGAGTTTGGGATAACATTTGGGGGGTTTGGGATAACATTGAGGCATTTGGGATAACATTGAGGCATTTGGGATAACATTGGGGCGTTTGGGATAACATTTCGACGTTTGGGATAACATTGGGGCGTTTGGGATAACATTGCAACGTTTGGGATAACATTGGGGCGTTTGGGATAACATAAGGGCGTTTGGGATAACATTGGGGCGTTTGGGATAACATTGCGACGTTTGGGATAACATTGGGGCGTTTGGAATAACATTGCGACGTTTGGGATAACACTGGGGCGTTTGGGATAACATTGCGGCGTTTGGGATAACATTGCGGCGTTTGGGATAACATTGGGGCGTTTAGGATAACATTGCGGCGTTTGGGATAACATTGGGGCGTTTGGGATAACATTGGGGCATTTGGGATAACATTGGGCATTTGGGATAACATTGGGGCGTTTGGGATAACATTGCGGCGTTTGGGATAACATTGGGGCGTTTGGGATAACACTGGGCTGTTTGGGATAACATTGTGGCGTTTGGGATAACACTGGGGTGTTTGGGATAACATTGCGGCGTTTGGGATAACATTGCGGCGTTTGGGATAACACTGGGGCGTTTGGGACAACATTGGGGCATTTGGGATAACACTGGGGCGTTTGGGACAACATTGGGGCATTTGGGATAACATTGCGGTGTTTGGGATAACATTGGGCGTTTGGGATAACATTGCGGCGTTTGGGATAACACTGGGGTGTTTGGGATAACATTGCGGCGTTTGGGATAACACTGGGCTGTTTGGGATAACATTGTGGCGTTTGGGATAACACTGGGGTGTTTGGGATAACATTGTGGCGTTTGGGACAACATTGGACTCTGAAAGAACAAGCACAGCCTCCAGAGATATAATGCAGAAATGAAGAATAATATTTTGGCAAAATCTTGAATGAAACTAGGAGTTTACTTAACCCAAAAGTATGACAAGAAGAAATGATCTTGGCAATCACAAACACAATCTTAAACTTATGTTTATTTTCTCTTTCTTCATTTTGCAGGCGTAAGAGGGAAAGTTATTGATCTATTTGTGTGTGCGTGTGTGCGTGTGTGCGTGTGTGCGTGCGTGCATGTGTGCGCGCGTGTGTTTGTGTGTCTATGAGCATGCGTATGCATGTGTATGTGAGTGTGTATCTCTCACCACAGTGACGGCATTGGGTTTGGCTCCATGCTGTAGCAAAACATTGATGATGTGAGTGTTTCCCTGTTGAGCTGCCTGGTGCAAGGCTGTGTAGCCATTCTGAAAAAGTCACACACACAATGATGTACTATATAACAATTCTCTGATATAGTTTATTTATCTGTGATCTCTAAATCAGTTATCTGAACTCTTAATAGCATTAGTACTGCCTAAGCTCATGTCTTACCTTTGTTTTGGCGTTGACGTTAGCACCGTTTTGCAAAAGGAAATTAACCATCTTGGCATTTCCATAATGACAAGCCACTATCAGTGGTGTGTAGCCCAGCTATGGTGAAATATGAAGAAGAAAAGCCCAGAAATATGTCAAACCTTTTCATTATGATCCACATCACACAAATGCATGAAATGACCATTTCAGCTTTTAATCACAAAATGTCTTTGTTTGGCATTTTTACGCATTGCAACAATGTTTACACACTGCTCACATTGTAACACTCATCGGTTGAAGACGATAGCCTGAAGTATCTAACTTTATAGCTTGTAGGTTTGGTCTTACCTTGGTCTGTTGGTCTAAGTTAGCATCGTGTTTGGCCAAGATTTCAGCCACCTCAGCTCTGTCCTCTTGGGCAGCAAGATGGATGGGTGTTAGCCCACTCTGAAAAACAGAGACAACAGCTAAGCTTTATATGAAGATTTTGTTTAATTGCAGTTTAGTCCATTACTACTGATAAGAGGTAAAGCCTAATACATTTACAGAAACATTGTCTGTTGCTGTCAGTGTGAGTGGTAACAGTCGCTTTACTGGTCTCCCTTTGGTTTTAGGTGTGATGGTATGGCCTTATGTGACCAGGTGTGTTACAAAAACAGCTAACACACCCTTCTCCTGGTTCATATTCAACTGTGATTGATGTAACTTGGGGTGGATCTGTCTTCTTGGGCACAATGACGTGGTTTCATTTTAGAGCATTAATTAAACCACACCATTGCCCAGAGTGAATGTGAGGCAATGGTGTCCGTGTCTTAGTGCAGTCTGACCTTGTTGGATACGTTGACGTGAGCGCCCCTCTCCAGCAGCAGGGAGGCCATCTTGGCGTGGCCCTCCTGTGAGGCCAGATGGAGGGGGCTGACACCATGTTTTGTCAGCGTGTTGGTCTCTGCTCCATACTGAAGCAGAGCAGACGCGATCTGCAGCTGGTTCTTCTTGGCCGCGATATGGAGGGGAGTGTAGCCATTCTGTACCAAGAGTCAGGGTATATCATTTCGCCGGGATGATATCCTAAACACTTGGCTCATTACATATGGGGACAAATCACACGTCTCAAGAATGCTCAAAGGACCACTGAACACTGTTTCACACCAGAGCTGTGCACAATGCAAGTATGATATCGCCAGTGTAACCAATAACATTCACCTTAAGTGGGAAACTTTTAAAAACACAAGTAACAAATTCCATATCATAGCGTACCAGCACAGATTTGCAGAGACTCATAATTTACGGGAAGAACACAACAATATTTAAAGAGAGTCCCCAACATTTAAGTTTTTCCCCTGGGTCCCAACCTTAGCTGTGGCATGAGGAGAGGCTCCTTTATCTAAAAGCAGCAGCGCCACCTGCTGGTTGTCATAGTGAGCAGCAACATGAAGAGGGGTGAGTCCATTCTGAAACACAGTGTGACAGAGATGTACTACAACTTGTTGATCACCAGTGATGTACAATAATGTTATACATTTCCAATACTCACCTTCCCAGCCTCATCAGTAAGTGCCTTCTGTTGCAGGAGTAGTTTTGCCACATCCAGGCTTCCATACTTAGCAGCAACATGTAATGGAGTGAATCCTTTCTGCAGAGGCAAAGAAGAGACCAGAACTGACTAATGTGTGTGTGTGTGCGTGAACATGTGCGCACGAGTGAGTGCGTGAATTTGTTGCACCCGTGAAATGATCTGGCTTGTCTTCATTTTAAAAAACGGGTTTTGAAAGGTTTGGTTCAAAATTTACTTTATTTACTATTACAGTATCATAGGTTAACTACAACCACATCATCAGACAGGTTCTTCACTGTTAATGTGGCAATATCTTGTATCACAAATATTAACGTACAGGAAAATTTAATGCTTTTTTTCCTTCTGCTTTTCAGGTGTCAACAGGCAAGAAAATAAAACATGTTAACACTGTTGTTTTGTAACTTGTTTGTTTTGTAATTTTTCCCATTATTTTGACATGGTACAGCGCATATGTATGCGTGTCTCCTCACCTTGGTGGCAAATGAGTGTGATGCTCCAGCCTCCAGCAGCACGGCAGCGGTCTCCAGCTGCCCCTCCCGAGCAGAGATGTGCAGGGGTGTATAGCCGTTGGTGGTGGCTGCGTCCGGGTGAGCCATGTGCTGCAGCAGCAGCTGAACAATCTCTGTCTGCCCTAGACGAGATGCAATGTGAAGAGGCGTCTGGTCCTCCTGAAATGGAAAAAAAAGGTTTACTTCCCAGAACAGTATATTCTGTTCAATGTACTGGCTATAGTATATGCTTTGTCACCTGTGATATGATAGCTCCCTAATGACCTGCAACACCATATTCCTTTACTCCCCATAATAAGCCTACTGTGGCTCAGTATTACTTTTTCAGAGATGTACACATTATGTTCCAGTAGTGATATCTTATGTTATTCGGTTAAATTTCATTACTAAGATCACATTCCATTCACTCAAGTCACAAAGGCTGGGGAGTTCACCCCACTCAGGCATGAAATGGAGAGCATTGCTGAGGCAGGGTGCTGCCAAGCCAAGTCTTTCATTAAGCTTAGATTGTGTTGTGTTCGTTGCTGTCTTTTTTTTGAATTGCGTTAATTATGAGCCAAATAAATTCTCTATGCTGCCTGTTTTTTTTTTAACTCTAGTGCCTCTCTAACTCATGTATACATATGTTTACAGAATATTACAGTGTTTGTTGCCAAATCTGGGTGCTTTGCCAAGCTTGAGTTTTTATAAACTTGAAGATCACTTAGGCCATCTGTGAGACAGTCTTTCTCTTACATTTCCCTAAAACTCAAGAGAGAACAGTGAAAACAGAACCCAGACCCAACACTAGAGGGAGAACAAAAAAAGGGGACTCAAGGGGACAGAGGGACCAGGGAGTGAAACATTTCATATGTTTCTCTGAAGGCACTTATACACTATACACTACACTATACTATACACTACACTATACACTGTAACACCTCAGCTCTTTGTTCTTTCCGTTAGCACATGAAACCTATTCAGAAGTGCAACAACTGGATTAAACCGGGATCCTTAAGATGCGTTCATTCAGGTTTGTTGACAGTGGAATGGCTGGCTGCTTTATGTCCCAGGGTGCCCTCATGGCTGTTTAACCGGGATCCTTAAGATGCGTTCATTCAGGTTTGTTGACAGTGGAATGGCTGGCTGCTTTATGTCCCAGGGTGCCCTCATGGCTGTTTAACCGGGATCCTTAAGATGCGTTCATTCAGGTTTGTTGACATTGGAATGGCTGGCTGCTTTATGTCCCAGGGTGCCCTCATGGCTGTTTAACCGGGATCCTTAAGATGCGTTCATTCAGGTTTGTTGACAGTGGAATCGCTGGCTGCTTTATGTCCCAGGGTGCCCTCATGGCTGTTTAACCGGGATCCTTAAGATGCGTTCATTCAGGTTTGTTGACAGTGGAATGGCTGGCTGCTTTATGTCCCAGGGTGCCCTCATGGCTGTTTAACCGGGATCCTTAAGATGCGTTCATTCAGGTTTGTTGACAGTGGAATGGCTGGCTGCTTTATGTCCCAGGGTGCCTGTTTAACCTCCTGCCACTGCCTTTCAGTTATGCTGTCATTGCTAGTATTGCCAGAGTCCACGCTTGCACTCAGCACACGATGTACATTGTCCTTAATCATTACGTGACAATGAGTACATCTAACAATATCTGTATCTCCATCTCTCTCTCTCTTTCTCTTTCTCTCTCTTTCTCTCTCCCCCTCTGCTACTCCTGAGATACCAGTGATCCTGACCCCTTCTGCTCTCTGGACCTGATCCACCCCGACGCCCTTCTTCTGGTTGGAGTTCTCTGTACTAGGAAACCACTCTCTGGTTCTGCTGAGGATAGCCCCATATGGACAACCCAAGAATATACTTAGAACCTCTGATGATTTAAATTATGCCATCTCTAAGTGCAGGACCACTTACAACACCAGGGTCATCAGGAGGGCCCACAACATCATCAGGGACAGTACACCCCCACAACATAACCTCTTCACACTTCTACCATCAGGCAAGCGCTATAGAAGTGTAAAGTCCAGGACATCAAGACTGACAAACAGCTTCTATCCACAGGCAATCTGGCTTGTGTATGACTCTTTCACACATGGCCCCTTCCAACCTCTTTGACTGGAGGACCTCTGACTGACACACACATTACTTAATGAACAGCTGTTAGTGCTGCTGTCCCACTACTGTCATCATGCAATAATGCACAGTGCACTTTATGACTGCTGCTCTCTCGCACATACCGCACATGTAACTGCGACATTGCACACTCACTGTAACAACTGCACATGTAACTTAAATGCTAATACTCCAACACTAAGTCACTTTCATAGATCTACTTCACTTGTTATGGATCTACCCCAGCTGTCATTTTTCTCTCGTTTTTGTCTCTCGTCTTCCTTATAAGATTTTTTACTTATTTATATATTGTCCTCCTTATAAGATTTTTTTTTTACTTATTTGTATATTCTCTTTTATTCATACTCATCTGGTGACGGAGGATTAGCAAAGTAAGAATTTCATTGTCCAGTGTAACTGCCTGTATTGCTGTGCACATGACAATAAAACTCTTGAATCTTGAAAAAGAAGGACTTTCTTTTCACACTATGAATGCCTGTTTTATGTGCTGGCCAGAGGAGGATGGGCTCCCCCTGTTGAGTCTTGGTTCCTCCCAAGGTTTCTTCCCCCTGTTCACATCATTAGGGAGTTTTTACTTGCCACTGTTGCCTTGGGCTTGTTCACTGAGGGTTTAGGTACTAATTGCTGTAAAGTTGCTTTGAGACCATTTTGACTGTAAAAAGCGCTATACAGATAAAACTGAATTGGAGCTATGACAGTCCTGATGTTTCTCCTAGGTGCCTCCTGAAGTTGACTTTTGAGTTGTTGATGTACCATTCTGTTTAATGTGAGCTTGTTGCTGTATAAGCAGTGGAGGACGGGGATATTCCAGCCCTTCAGCAGAAGTCAGGCAGTGCTGGGTCTATTCAGTTCTCATAAAATGAGACTTTATGCAGAGTTGATAGAGAGCCATTCCACACACACCTGCACATTTCCTCTCCATGTTCCTGGAGGATAGAAAAGTTTCTACAAAGGCAGTTATTCTCTCAACCTCTCTGATTCATTATGAAAACACAATTTTTTTTTTTTAGCTTTGTTTAAATGTTATAAATTTGATTTCATTCATTTTTGTATGATTGTAAAGTCAGACGTCAGTGTTGTTGTTTTTTTTTTTGACTAAAGTTGTGATAGAAATATTTGTGAGCGTGTTTTTTGGTGATGAGGCAAATGATTTGATGAAACTGCCACACAGGGATGATGACAATGATAAGTTGATTGAGCATGGAAGTCTGAAGACTAAAAGTCCTTGGAATGCACACTGTAGCCCATAAAGTTGTACATTTAAATTGTGGTATATGGTGCATGAGCAGATGCTCAAACAGAAGTGATTCTTTTTGAACATCACTCTTTACTGCCATTAATCCCATTGAGAGAACACTATACATATGCCAGAACACCAGCCCTGCTGCCATCACAGGCTTTTGGAGGAGTGTCTGTTCAGTGACACTGGCTGATCTGCACAGGACAAAAACAAACAGGGCAAGGACTGATCTGGAGAGAAATGTTTCTCTGAAGATGAATGAAAGTCTCTTGGTTTGCAATGCATTAACTACATTATCGGTAATATTTACAAAAACAAATGTTTTCTGTTAACCCAAAGACAAAATAGCCCTAAAAAATAATATGTTCATATGTTATTAGTGCAAAGCCTAGTAAGTTATGAGTAGGGGAAGTTTATTATATCTGTGGTATCTTTAGATTTTGAGGTGTAAATATTTACCTTACTGCAGTTACATTCTTGGTGATTATGTTGCTATTTCTAACAGTACTAGAGTTCACGTGTCCTGTCTGTCTGTCTCTCTGCATTAAAGCCAAATTTTTATTTTTCTGTTCCATCATCAAAAATCCTTCCATGAGATCTCTCCAGTGCCTGTTCTTCCTCTCATCACAACAGTCCAGGCCCATATATAAAATGAGCTGACAGACGAAGTTCAGTGAGTTTTCTTTCAGTGTGACTTCAGGACCTTTTTGACCCCAAGCCCCCACCTCCTGGACAGATTTCAGTCCAGATTTAACCCTTTCCTAAATCCAAATCAAATTTGTTTTTACAGAGTTGTCACTAAGCATCTTTACAGGATCCCAGGCATAACACCATCTTTTATTCAAGCTAAAACTCTAAAGTAAACCTCAGATGCTGCTGTGACTTTGGTTAACTTGGCTAACAAGCCAAGGAAATGACCTTGAAGCAAATTAAATATGGTCTGTTTTTGGCAGTTAAGTTCACCTGAGAATGTGGTATGCCTCAAAATGGCACGATTGTGAATGTTTTCTGCCATTTAACTGAACAATGCTGTGGCAATTCCAGACGAACTTGAAGGCCATATACACTGTGGATGGTGATGAAACAACACTGATTTACTGTAAAAGAGAGACTTACTCTGGCCATGGCGTCCACCAGTGCCCCGTTCCGCAGCAGACAGCGAACCACTTCCATCTGACCAGCCCGCGCAGCCATGTGGAGAGCTGTCTCACCACGCTGCAAATCCAAAACATTAGGACGAATGTTACACCAAGGATATGTTCATCGCCTGTTCCCTCTTTTGCTCCTCCCTCTCTCCTCCTGACAGGGTGGCCCTCCCACAACACCGTTTCTTCTGTTAATGAACTGCCTATTTGGACTGGTGTCGGGGGACAGAGATAAATACCTGGGAGAGCAGACATTGGCTACCAGACTCCTTTCTGCTGCTGCCAGACTAACCCACTTGTTATAGCAGTAATTGTTGTAGCAGCAGTAGTAGCAATAATTCTTGTAGCAGTAATTGTTTGTGTAGCAGTAACCTTTGATGTAGCAGTAGTAGCAGTGATAGTTGAAATGGTTCTTGTGTGTTACTTGTAATCTGTTTGCACAGCTGCCTAAAGCCTTGTAAATAGACTATAAATAGGGCTCTAAAAATAACCTGACGTGCATTTTTGTGAGGAAGCTGTAAGGGGTGGGTGCCATTTTATTTAGCTGTGAAATTTTCTCCTGTTTATGTTAGAAAGAGAGTTAAGTAAGCTTTTTGATGTTTGGTTGCTGTCTGGTGGCCACGGAATGGGAGACAGGAGTGAACCCACACATTTTCTGATATGGACCCAACCCTGACACTAAAATTTCTTCGAAAGCTACCAACATACCTAGCAAATCTGCCCCAAAGTGTGCGATGATCTTAATTGTTGTTTTAGATAGTTGTAAATTTGATGACTCACTATATTGCATACATCCGGAGAAGCTCCATTTTGTAATAGCAGCAGGACAATGTTGAGGTGACCCATAAATGCAGCCACGTGGATAGGGGTAAGGCCTGACTGCAGAGAGAACAGCAAGCATGATAAGAGCAGAGGGAAAGAGAAATTACAATTTACAAATTATAATGAAAGGGATTCTACAGGTAAACGCATTAAAAACTAAAATGGTGGTAGGCAGATCTTTAAACCTTGCTAATCATAAGATATGCAGCAAGCTCATCTGTAACAGATGTGCCTGATCTTCAACAGGGCATTATAAACTTTACCTCAGTGATAGCCTGTATAGATGCCCCATATTTCACCAGCAGTTCCATCACTTTCACCCGGTTCTTCTTACATGCAATGTGCAATGGAGTGAAGCCATTCTGCCAAGACATTCATGTTAAAAACACAATTACATTAAATATTTTGATTGTATAATGTATGATATATTGTGGCTTGAACCAACAATTTTCAAAGACTTACAGATATTTACACATACAACATAATACAGGCTGGGCATCCCTAATCCGAAATCTGAAATCCGAAATGTTCCAAAACTTTTTGAGCACTGAGATGATGCCACAAGTGGAAAATTCTACATCACTTTCCCCTGTGGGGCTCTGATGTTCTGTTGGTACTAGTTTGTTACCAACCATTATCAACACCGGACCTCAGTGCATTGCTCACTGTGGTTTTGCTTATTCTTTGCTCCGTGGTACAAAGACATTATTGAAAATGTCAAAAAGGGGCTGCAGATACCTCTACACATTACTCACATGTTTGTGGTGATGCTGGTGTAAACAAACCTACTGCAGTGCCAGTCATATAAAAGTAAAACACACACACAGTTCTGTACAGTTCATAATACTTGATAATAAACAACTATTTTACTGGTTTATATATTTACTGTGTTTTTAGCATTATTTTAGAATGTACTCTTTCTACTTATAAAAAAAAAAGTTTACTGTAAAACAGTATGTCGTGTTACGCCAGCAGCAGCCTAGCTGATACAACAGCTGTAACGTTTCTATAGGCAGCAAATTATATAATATTGTTCGCTGATAGAAGCACTATGGAACGCTGTGCAGAGTGCACTGAGAGGGGACCCCCTATTAACTGTGCGTCCCCTTCTAACTAAGGGTTAAAACTTTACAACACAACAATTACTTATGGGGATGGGCATTTCGAGCAGAAATACTATTTGTTATTCACTGGGAACTATTTGACCATTCTTTGAAGATCACCTGCAATAAAGGAAAATGCTATACTTATTTCTGTATTTCTCATACAGTGACATACCAGTGTGTAAAGACGAATCTGAGAAACTGTTCAGGCCTGTAGCCTATTTCATATTTTTATTTAGAAAAATGAGCATGTCCACATGGTCAGGATGAAGACGGGAGTGCAGTCGGTTAACAATAAGTCCTGCTGTGGAAAACACCCTCTGATGGCACAGATGGTGCGGGCACACAAAAGTATGTCCTTGCTAATTTTGCCAGTCGGGGATATTTGTTTTCATTGAATTGTGACTGATCAGCAGCCATTTTAATTCTTGAATACCTTGATATTGTGGATTAATATTAAGCTTGTTTCTTACTTGTGCAATAGAATGTTTGAGAAATATCTCTTTGAATACTTGAACACTGAGTATTTTAGGTCAGTTTACAGTGTTTATTTTAAAATATTTTGTTTTAAACGTGAAGCAATGTCAAAGTTGTTGGCATATCTATTTATTTTTAAGTTCTGTTTTTACTATGTTGCAGTTTACATTGTTTACATTGTAGTTTAAAAGTTGTTTAAACATTGTTTACATTGTGCAACTGTTTCATGCATACTGATTCCTTTATATATTGTACCGTATTGTGGGGCCAAGCAAACCCTACAGTAATCAAAGCCTTCATTATATACATGAGGAAATTAAAATGTTTTAGACAGTAGAATAAGCCACTACAAATCTGTATAAAGGCCTAGTCATGCAAAAAAAAAAAAAAAATAAAAATAAAAATAAGAATACCACGATATACCATGAAACTACCTGTCTTAAAAAATACCATGATACAAATTTGTGATCATACTGCCCAGCACTAGACTATACCATGTAGGCTAGGTGTGTAGTATACCATCTAGGGTTGTGTAAGTACACTCTATGATGTTCGCACAACAACAAAGTCATGTATGGAAGCATTTCTCAGAACATATCTCTGTCGCTAAGCGATGCACAACGGTATTCCAAAATCCGAAAAATCAAAAATCTGAAACGCCCCTAGTCCCAGGCATTTCGGATAAGGGATACTCAACCTGTATGAATATAAGCAAACACATTTTAAGGCGTTTTACATATCAATTTAAAGTAGCAGTCACATAATATTGTTTTTCCATAACCATCCATTAGCTGCACGTAAGTTTCAAAATGTGTTAGATTTAGGCAGGTAATGTAATATACACATAGTTAATGTCCATTGTCTATGCTGTAAAATTATTTGGATTACTGTATACAACAGATGTCATACCAACGCTCGGGCATTAGAATTGGCCCTCTTGTCCAGCAGCAGCTTGGTGACCCTGTAGTGGCCACAGTGGGCAGCAACATGAAGGGCTGTCAGGTAATCCAGGGTGACATCATCAACAGGCGCCTTGTGCTGCAGCAGGTGTTTGACACATTCAACATGGTCTCCCTGAGCGGACATGTGCAGCGGCGACAGCCCGTTCTACAGAGAGTTTTCACAGAAGAAACAGAAAGACACAGAGGGAGAAATAGCACTGTCAGTCCATCGTCAAATGTTAATGTGAGAATGCAGCGGCAGTAATGGCAACAGAAGTGGTAGCGTGTACCTTAGTCCTGGCCAGAATGGGCGCACCTCGTTCTAGGAGCAGTTCCACAGCGGGGTCATGACCGCTCCTGGCTGCGCAGTGCAGTGGCGTCAGGCCGTCCTGCCCAGTAGGCATATTGAAACACAGGCCGTTTTCGTTAAGCAGGCGTTGGTTGGGACGGGAGTTCCATATCAGTGAATAACATACCATGAAACAGAAGGCTGGGCTAAAACCACAGCACAGTTGTCCTCCCCCAGTATATCATTAAAGAAGAGTCCTCAAAGCTAAACTTAACAGCATGCAAACTAATTCAACTTAACACAACCCAAAAAACAACCATGAATCTTCCTCAAGCCTATCCTTCATGGAGCAGAAACGATTTCATGTGAACATGTTCACAATCCTGTTTTGTTTGCTAAACTGACAGGGACTTTATGGTAGGCTCACTCTGGTCTTGGCATCAATCTGTGCTCCTCTGTCCAGAAGAAGTTTGATCATGTTGGTGTTCCCACGCTTGGCAGCCACATGGAGGGGGGTTATGCCATTCTGAGGACATACAGGACACCAGTGAGCCTCACAGCAAAGTCACACACAACCACAGAGCTGATATTTTGTTTTATAATGACATAGCACCTGCAAGAGAGGGAGACTTTATTATAACTGTCAGAGTCATAATGCTGCTTAAGTAGGACTTCAAAATGATGAGAAGTAAGTTGTCGAGAATGACAGTCATACCCTGGCCGTGAAATCCACAGCCGCACCTCGATTCAGCAACAGCGTAGATACATTTAGATTGCCATAATGAGCAGCAATGTGCAGGGGTGTGAACCCACTCTGAGAAAGAAAAACGTCAAAGGGAAGAACAGAACCCATGGCACAGGATTAGGAAGAAGAGTGGGGATTGAAAGAAAGACATGGTGAGCAGATGTACTTCAACCAGGACTCTATCATGATTTTTCTAACACCATGCATTCCAATGAGACACAATGAAGCACTGCACTCATGCATGATATGGCCAGAATTGAAAGAAAATAATTACACTGAAAGTAATTGAAGATGAGAGCCATAAAATATAACAGTCAAAATACATTTAAGCAAACATGCAAATTACTGAAAGAAGTAGAGAAGTCAAAGAGCTTGAGTTTGAGTAGAAATGAGATTCAGTGAAAATATTTCCCTGCGTTGGACCAATGACATGTCCAGGCTGTTTCCCTGCTTTTAGCCCAATGAAGGCTGGTATAGGCTCCAGCACACCCAGTGACCCTAGTTAGGATAAGCAGCTTTGAAAATTAGTGAGTGGGTGAAAATATATGCTGTGTGGTTCTAAAAAAAAAAGATTTTTTTTTTAAATACACTACAATAAGCTATTATGCAAGTGTGTACATTAACGGGAGACAAGCATTTATACATGTCTTGTGAATAGAGATCTACCATACAGAGCATTTATATATGTCTTGTGAATAGAGGTCTACCATACAGAGCATTCATATATGTCATGTGAATACACGTCTACTATACAGAGCTTAGGTGCTTTCTATTCCTGTCTATACCTTTCCATTTTGAGAGACAGAGAGCAATTTAACAGAAAGGATTAACAAAAAGTGCAACATACTGTGACAGAGAACCACTGCAAAAATACTGAAGATTATCCTCATTTTACAATGTAGGAACATAGGGGAATGTTCCTTCTCTAGCTATGCTCACTCTTATACCAAAATGTGCTGGAATTGCCTCTTTGACCAAATCCTGAGCATAGTTAAGAAGTCTAGAATAAGGATAAGAATCTACATCTAACTTTAAAAGTACATCGTTTGAGAATAAGAGAAAAAAATTCTAGAAAAAAATAAAAATAATCAGGATACTCATGTTGCAATTCAGCAAAAATCTTGAGGAATGATGAATAAACAAATATTTTGCCAAGCAACACACCACACACAAAGCCTCATGCAGCGCTTAACAAAGGTCCAGTGTTGAAAAATGAAAGCTAAAGAGTGGAGAAGTGAATAAAAGCGAAATAGTGGGGGAGAGGAGAAGATGCACAAGATACTGTTGTTGAGCTGCATGCTACTCAGTACCTCTGTTGTCCTATTGACCATCATCTGCCGCAGTTAATAAAGGGAGCAAAGCATGTGTAATAGTGTGAGGAATGGTTAACATAAGCATGACAAGCAACTAAGGACATTTGAAAATGTACAAATAGGGGTTCCTGAATGGTGTTCCTGAATGCTGAGGGCAGAGGTGTTTTCTAGACGCGGATTCACAATCCCAATCCCACTTGAGCCACACCTGCCAAATGTGACCAGGAGTGCAAAGGGATGCACCCTGAACTCTTGGACTTCAAAGTAAATTGAAAAATGAGTCACCCATAACACCCTCCACTCATGGCCTTTCCCTCTTTTACGAGACACTCTACAACCACTTCCCTCCTGTCAAGGTCTGTATTTCCCTTGCCTTTCACTCATCTCTTATTAATTATTCATCAGTGTCTGCATCAATGGGTACCAAAAGGTTTTTGCATTATGAGTTATGCCTTCTTTTACTTAGCTTTATGTTAACTACTTTGTGACTGTTGTGTGAACTCGGGTTTTTGAAAATACATTCTATAGCTAGGGTTATCGCTTGATTGATCTTTTGCGGCCCAATGCATTCTCTGTATAAAGAACCCCCCCCCCCCCCCCGCCCCTACCTAGCCCTTACAATGCTTACCTTGGACTGGACATCAGCATTGTGGTCATTCTGAAGAAGTAAGGCTGCAGATTTGGTGTCGTCCTTGCGAGCAGCGATGTGCAGAGCAGGCAGCCGAACTTTGCCCTTGGTATCATGCTCCAGTAGCAGAGAGACAACTTGATTATGGCCCTGCTGCAGAGCGATGGCCAGAGGGGTGAAGCCATCCTGTTGTAGAGAGTGAAAAAAAAGCAGGATATTGTGACACTGGCCCCTTGATGACCATTGTCATGCTGAGTTTACAAAGGGAGAGATGCTTCCAATGGAAACACCAGGGAGGGATGGCTGATTGTTCATTACAGAGTGGCACCTTATGCCTCCTTTACACCCCGTAGAAAAAAAAAATGTACAATTTGATAAATTCAAAGCACTGAACACACATACAACTAAATGTACCTAGAGAGAAGTAGTGAAATTCACATAATTCTCACACATGCAAGCGCACACACACACACACATACACAAAAGCACATACATAGAAACACCCTACCTCTGTGGCAGTGCTCTGGTTGCCTCCATTCTCAAGCAGGTAACGCACCACTTCCAGGTGATTCTCCTGAGCTGCCATATATAGTGGAGTGAAGCCATTCTGCAGAGAGAGAGATGAAAACATAAGGCTCTCCTGAGAACAGCAAAAGGGTTTCTGTCAAAATGTTTCATATTACCTGACCTTCTCACCTGAGACTGGGCATTTACATCTGCCCCTCGCTTCACCAGAAGTTTGGCCACTTCCCTCTGGCCAGCCAGTGAGGCAATATGCAACGCTGTGTTACCTTTCTGTAAGAGTCATCAATACATTTTTAAAACTTTAGAAAATCATGCAAGACAACAGCTCTTTTAGGCATGTGTGGGTGAGATTGTATTTTTAAGAGGGAGGCCAGGGAAGGCCAAGGAATGGATGCAATAACTCTTCATCAATTACTAAATATTTTAAACCCTGAATGATTTGAAATCAGTGGTCTTGTGAAAACCCCTTTACTCTGTCGTCGACATTAGTTTTTGTGGCCAGGTCGGGATGATTCTACCTTAGTTCAAATTTTTTAACTTTGATCAGTTATTTTCTTTTTAAATTCTGAACTCTCAAACTTCTAACATAATTGTTGATTTACTTATTCACCTTTTACATTTTACTTCTTTCTGATGTCGTATATTTTCAGTTTTTCTATGTTATATAATATATTTCTATGTTATATAGTCTCTATAGATACTTCTGCTACCTGGCTCTAACTTCTGTAATATAGTTGCTGTTAGAATTTAAAAACTCGAATTCTCAGGCAATGGTCTGCAGACATTTGAGGTCACACTGAAGGCTGAACACACTGTGTGTCTGCATGGGTGTGTGTTGAGGTCACACTGAAGGCTGAACACACTGTGTGTCTGCATGGGTGTGTGTTGAGGTCACACTGAAGGCTGAACACACTGTGTGTCTGCATGGGTGTGTGTTGAGGTCACACTGAAGGCTGAACACACTGTGTGTCTGCATGGGTGTGTGTTGAGGTCACACTGAAGGCTGAACACACTGTGTGTCTGCATGGGTGTGTGTTGAGGTCACACTGAAGGTTGAACACACTGTGTGTCTGCATGGGTGTGTGTTGAGGTCACACTGAAGGCTGAACACACTGTGTGTCTGCATGGGTGTGTATTGAGGTCACACTGAAGGCTGAACACACTGTGTGTCTGCATGGGTGTGTGTTGAGGTCACACTGAAGGCTGAACACACTGTGTGTCTGCATGGGTGTGTGTTGAGGTCACACTGAAGGTTGAACACACTGTGTGTCTGCATGGGTGTGTGTTGAGGTCACACTGAAGGTTGAACACACTGTGTGTCTGCATGGGTGTGTGTTGAGGTCACACTGAAGGCTGAACACACTGTGTGTCTGCATGGGTGTGTGTTGAGGTCACACTGAAGGTTGAACACACTGTGTGT